>NC_064850.1:9432500-9575000 GCF_024139225.1 Suncus etruscus | reverse complement strand
TGCATGAAAGGCAAACACCTTACCTCCATGCTATCTCCCAGGCCCCGGCTCCTTATATTTTTATTTTGGGTTCTGGGGCCAAACTTGGCTGTGCTCAGAGATCAGTCCTGGTGGGGCTCAAAAGATCAAGCATATGCCAGAGATTGAATAGGCGTTGGCTGCATTAAAAGCAATAATGTTGGGGCCGGGCGGTGGCGCTAGAGGTAAGGTGCCTGCCTTGCCTGCGCTAGCCTTGGAGGGACTGTGGTTCGATCCCCAGGCATCCCATATGGTCCCCCAAGCCAGGAGCAACTTCTGAGCGCATAGCCAGGAGTAATTCCTGAGCGTTACTGGATGTGGCCCCCAAAAAAAAAAAAAAAAAAAAAGCAATAATGTTCAGAAACAAACAAAGTAATAGAATGGTCAGTGGCAATGAGTGCTTACTAAATCGTCTGACAATGACTTAATGGCCTCATGGGAGATAAAAAAAATTTGCTTGTTGCTCTACTCTTTATTTCTCTGCCTTTTTTGTTTTTAAAAATAATTTATCTCCCATTTACCTGGAAACAAATGTATTACAATTAATTATGGCAACTATGATACATGCTAAATAAAAATTTAAAAATTAAAAAAGAAAAGCAAACGCCTTAATTGCTGTGCTATTTCTTAGGCTCAAACCTAGATCTTCTTATTGTTTGTTTTATTTTTGGGGGGTGGCCAACCCTGTGGTTCTCAGGGGCTATTCCTGGCTCTGTGCTTATGAGTGACCACTGGTGATGTTCAAGGTGATTATATATGGCGATTGGGATTCAAATCAGAACTGACAAGCTACCATGCTTAATTATCTTGTACTGTTTCTATGGTGCTAAAATAATTTTTGGCTCTGGACATGTTCATGGGCTATCCTGGCTCAGTGCTCAGGGGTTTCTCTTGGCAATGTTCAGGGATAATATGTGGTGACAGAGATAAAAACTAGGGTCAGCCTTGTGCTAACCTTAGCCCCTGTACTATATCTCTGGTTTTAGTTCTTTTTTTTTTTTTTTGGTTTTTGGATCACACCCAGCAGTGCTCAGGGGAAATTCCTGGCTCCATGCTCAGAAATTGTTCCTGCAGGCACAGGGGACCATATGGGAAGCCGGATTCGAACTGATGACCTTCTGCATGAAAGGCAAACGCCTAACCTCCATGCTATTTCTCCGGCCCCTGGTTTTAGTTCTTTTAAATTTTCCTTCCTCTGGGAAGAAAGATGAAGTTAACCTATCCCATTTTTCTTTTTCCAATTTTCCTTTGCCAGTGGTTGTCTCATAGCTACTCAGAATTTACAGACCAGATTTAGAAAGGGTAACAAAAATAAATGGTAACAAAAAAGACCCACCTTTGCACAGGTAAGAACCATTTGTAATGTTCTCAAAAGAAGAATGCAGAGGCCGAGCTTTCAGAAGTTAGTCTATTAGGAGATCTTGGGAAATCAGGAGATATGGTAAACCAGTTGGCTGGGTTTATGGAGCTTCCCATCCAGACTGAATTAACCACTCTGTTCAGAGGCTGTCAGGGACAACAGCTGTACCACTGACAGAAAATGATGACTACACAGAGTTTTGGACTACTGATCGGTTCTGCTGGCTGAAAAGTTCTGATGCTTTTGGAGAAACAATTGGAAACTAGAAAAGAAGCAGCAACAAATGAAATAACCTTATGGGAATATTGCATGGCGCATTATAAAATAGGAATAGAAAGAGAATAAAAACCTCCTTTTTGAAAGAGAAAAACAGAGGTTCAAGTTAAGTAAATTTCTCTTTATGATCTCCTTTTTGAACATCAAAGAACTTAAAAGATATCAAGAAGAAAAATAAAGGCTTATTTCTGGTGTGCAATTACAACCAAGGACCAGGCTCACATTTTGCCAGTCAAATAAAAATATTCATCACGGGGCCGGGAGAGATAGCACAGCGGCGTTTGCCTTGCAAGCAGCCGATCCAGGACCAAAGGTGGTTGGTTCGAATCCCGGTGTCCCATAGGGTCCCCCGTGCCTACCAGGAGCTATTTCTGAGCAGACAGCCAGGAGTAACCCCTGAGCACCGCAGGGTGTGACCCAAAAACTAAAAAAAAAAAATATTCATCACGAACTGAAAGAAAGCTCAAAGGGCTGGAACACATGCTTTGCATATAGGAGACCAAAGTTTGTGGTCCCCCAAATACTGCTGGGAGTGACCTCTCCCAAGCAGGAGTATACCCAGGAGTATCACCCCCCAGCACTGTCAGGTGTGGCACTCAAACAAACTTATAAGGAGCTTGCCTTGTATGGTCCCCCAAGCCAGGAGCGATTTCTGAGCGCATAGCCAGGAGTAACCCCTGAGCATCACTGGGTATGGCCCGAAAAAAAAAAAAAAAGGAGCTCGCTTTGCATTTGACAAACTCAAGTTTGATCCCCCAGCACTGCATATGATGTCCTCTTTTCCCATCACCAGTAGGAGTAATGCCTGAGCACTGCCAAATGCAACCCTACCCCAACACACACACACACACACACACACACACACACACACACACACAGAGAAATCCATCCTTTGTCATCCACCTGGGCTCAACCTTTGTTTCAAAATGTCATGCAAAAAAAGTAAGTTCAGGACCGGAATGGTGGCACAAGCAGTAGGGTAGGGTGTCTGCCCTGCGTGTGCTAACCTAGGACAGACTGCTGTTAGACCCCCATTATCCCATATGGTCCCCAAAGCCAGGAGCGATTTCTGAGCATATAGCCAGGAATAACCCCTGAGCAGCACCGGGTGTGGCCCCAAAACAAAACAAAATAAAACAAAACAAAACGGCAATTAAAAAAAAACTTCCTTTCCCAATTTTCAGATATCAGGTTTGAGACCTCTCCTCAAATAACACCACTCAAGAGGAATATCACCTCTGAATAGCACTGAACAGAGGAAGAAGTTGGAGTCAGAAGCATAGAGAGGGGGCCAGGAGACCCTTTCTCAGTCATATAGCACAACTGCTAAAGGTGATTCTCTAAGTCCCAGGAGGAAAGAAGATGAACAGCCCCACAGGAGGACTTCCCAATCTCCTCCAACTCCTAACCACAACTTACCTGGGGACAAGGTGGTTGAATTTGTAAGAACTGAAGACCTCCTGGATCTTGTCTTCAACTTTTGCCTGGTAAGGATGCAGAGGGTGAGAGAAAACACAAAGAGAAATGAGGCCTGTGTCAACTCTCTCCTCCACAAATGTCTCTGTGCTAGTGATACTGGGTGTGGCTGTGAACCAAGTAACTGCCTTCAGGGGTGCTGCAAGATGCCAGGCGAGGACAATGAGACAGGGAGCCCTGGTGCCATGCTGGCATCACTGCACTGACAAACTCTCCAGTAAATAATCCATGGTATACATTCTGATTGTCCACTCCATTAAGTTCTTTAGGTGTTTGTTGACTTGCCATTGGTAAATACACAGCTCTTGCCAAGGGCCACCCTTCATTACTGTCAGATTGAACAATTTTACTACAAATAAAAAAAGTAATTCAAATCCCCCAAAGGATCTACACATAGTGATGGGTCCTCTGGCACAGGTACAATATCACCTAAAAGGATCCCAGAGCAGGGCTCGAGAAATAGTATAGCGGGTAGGATATCTGCCTTGCAAGCAGTTGACTCAGGTTTGAGCCCCGGTATTACATATGGTCCCTGTACACTGCCAGGAGTAATTCTTGAGTGCTGAGCTTGGCATAACCCCTAAGCACTGTTGGGTATGTCTGAAAAACCCACCCCCCAACCCCCAAGTATGTGTCTGTCTATCTATCTATTAATCTACCTATCATTCTACCTATATATCCATCCATCTATCCATCCATCCACCTACCCATCCATCATCCATCCACCCACCCACCTATTCATCATCCATCCATCCATCCATCTATGATCCCCCTATTCATCATCCATCTACCCACCCACCCATCCATCCATCCATCCATCCATCCATTCATCCATCCATCTATGATCCCAGAACATCCATCCATCCATCCATCCATCCATCCATCCATCCATTCATCCACCTATCTATGATCCCAGAACATCAAACCACAAAAGAATCCAAATGAAAGCCAGAGAGATAGCACAGAGATTCAAGACACCTGCCTTGCATGCAGTGACCCTAGTCCCAATTTCTAGCATCACATATGGCCCCTCAAGACTGCTAGGGGTCACTCCTAAGCACAGAGACCGGAACTGCTTCTGAGTATAGCATCACTGGGTAAGTCCCCAAACCCCCAAAGAAACCAAAATAGAAAAAGAGCCTAGGTTACCCGTGTCACCCACAGACTCCACAGTCCTGTGGCGACACGGAGCAGCCCAGATCAGAAGGGAATTGGGAGAAAAAAAACAATGGCCACCAATACCTCCCAGGCAGTCCTATTCAGACTGATACCTCGGTGGCCTTCTCAAAAGGAGCGAGGTAGATTCCCCTTTCTGCAGCAGCCTAATGCCACCACTCAACACCCTCTGACAGAAAGGGCCCAGCTCCACAACTAAACTTTATCAAACTTCCAAGCCATTTAATTAGTTCTATAAACCCTGGATACTTCAATATCTTGTAGGGTCAGCCCAGTAGGAAATCTGATGGGAAAGTTCCATAGTAATCTACTCACCTCAGTAGATTGCCAATAGGACAAAAGGTTCACCTAGCACCAAAGCACAGCCCAGTAAATCCTTAGAAACTGGCTTTAGTAGTACCAAGGAGATAAAACAATCATTTGCAACTAACCTCTGCTGAGTTAAGATTTGATCATTTCCGTTGCCTTTGTGTCGTAGCAAGGAAAATGGAGTAAATTTGTTTCCGCCTGCATGGAGGTAGGCTATGATGGCGGGAGAGTGACTGGAGATGAAGGAATAATCACACTGGTGTTGACTATTTAATTTTTGAAATTACTATTTTTAAAAGGGCAAAAAAATAAAAGAGGGCTCTGCAGAGGAGGACTCTGAAAGCAAGAGACAGGGCCACAGCAAGGACGTGGGCTCACTGCTGGGGTGAGGCATTTGAGATTTCAAGATACATATTAATGTCCTCTCTGGGAAATTTTAAAAACGTACCCTTCATTTCTGGAACTCCCACTGAGTGAGAGTTTCTTACTCCCCTGTGACAAGGAACAGAACTTGGTGATATCGAGAGGAATAATGCTGTCAACCATCAGAAATGACAGCCTAACATTGATTTATTTTTGGTTGAAGGAAAGACTTTAAGATTTTTCCTTTAATCTGGAGTTTGGGAGATGGATAATCTAGCTAAGAATGTACAAGACATGGGAAACAGACTGTGGTCTCAGAGCAGCTGTCCCAAGAGGAATGAGCAAGTTGTCCTAAATTCTTCATTATGCTCTTCTATTCCAGATGCTCACAGACACCAGGCTAAAAGGAACAAAGAATGGGCTCTGCAGTCACGCCTTACTTAGCAGTAAGCAGAAAGGGGATAGAAAAATGCACAAGAAAAACTTTATTAGTAAGATCATTACTAGGGTATTAGTATGGGTAAGGAAAGCATGAATTCAGGAGCCAGAGAGGTAGCATAGCATGTAAGGCATTTGCCTTGCACACCAGATTCACTCCCTGCCTGACACCCCATAGGGTCCCTTGAGCCCACCAGCAGAGATCCTTGAGCACAGAGCCTGAAGTATATCCTGAGCACAACTGGGTGTGGTGCAAAATAAAACAAAACAAAGAGAAGGAGAGAAAATGTATGAATTCTGAATAAAACAAAGGCAACAAAGAGGACTGGAGACATAATGTAGTAATTATGAAACTGGCCTTGCATGCTGCCAACCTAACCCACATTCAAGCCTAACACTTCTTATGGTCCCCCAATTCCTGCCAGGAATGATCCTAGAGGGCAGAGCCAGGAGTAAAGCCCTGAGCACTGAAGTCATTGCCCAAAAACCAAGACAAAGGGAATTAGTCACTTTTAGTTTGTTTCTGTCTTGGGGCCATAACCAGCAGTACATGGGAGCTACTCCCAACTTGGTGCTCTGGGGACCAAGGATCAAATCTGGGCTTCCAGTATACAAAGCATATACTCAATTCACTGGATTCTCTTTTCCATCCAAAACTCATTTTCATTATCCTAATACAAATCATATGACTAAAATGACTAATAATATACTATATTAACGTAATATTAATATTAACATTATATATAATGTTATATATAACATAATGAATATCATGACTAATAAAATTCAAAAAGGACTGGAGAGATAGTTCAGCACATAGAGTTCTTGCCTTGGACACAGCCGACCAGACTTTGATTCCCAGCATCGCAAATGGTCCCTGAGCACAACCAGGGGTGATTCCTGAATGCAGAGTCAGGAATAACCCCATACATACTGAGTGTGGCTCAAAAAACAAAAACAAAAAAAATTAAAATACAAAAGTATTTAACAGGTCTGAAACCCATCTATGAAGGATGTTATAAATCACAACGGTTTCCATTTTTTTTTTTGGTTTTGGGGCCACGCCTGGTAGCGCTCAGGGTGTTACTCCTCAGAGCACTCTACCACTCTACCACTCTACCACTCTACTCAGAGCACTCTACCACTCCTGGCAGGCTTCACCATATGGGATGCCAGGGATCAAACCCAGGTCCATCCCAGATCAGCAGCATGCAAAGCAAAAACACCCTACCGCTGTGCTATCGTTCTGCCCCCTCAATATTTTTTTTAATGGTATTCAACAGCTGGGCCTGGGGATGTGGCACAGTGGAAGAGAATATGCCTGGCATGTGCAAGGACCCGAGTTTGATCCCTTACATTAAATGTCATTCCTCAACAGCACCAACGCTGCCAGATAGGATAATGGTATACCCCGACCACTTTTGGTATCCCCTGGCCCCCTCAAAAATAAACACAAAACTCAAAGGTCCATGGACCAGCCGCTCATCTTAGCATTCTGACAATCAGGAAGAAAAGCTTCAGGCCAAAGTACTCCTTGAGATGTGCAGCTAGAGGCCTTTGAATTAGCCCTCATATATATCTCCATTGCTTTCCATTGGTTTTGTTTTCCCACAGCCTTTTTATCTGGCTTTTCCCCCTCCCCTTGGGGGTTGGGCTTTGTTTTTAATCTCAATATATGCTAGTCAGGAGGCCTTAGCTGAGAGCTGCTATCTAGGCTTGTGGTGAAACAACTGGCTTGTGGGTGAACAGCTTACAGTGTGAAGTTTCTCTTTTTTTTTTCCTGGTTTTTGGGTCACACCGGCAGCGCTCAGGGGTTACTCCTGAAAAGGGGGTTACTCAGAAAATTGCTCCTGGCAGGCTCGGGGAACTATATGGGATGCCGGGACTCAAACTACCATCCTTCTGCATGCAAGGTAAATGTGCTACCTCCATGCTATCTCTCCGGCCCCAGTGTGAAGTTTCTTGCCTGCTAAAACCTTTTTATCTGTGTGGATTATTTATTGTGGAAAATTGCTACCGGACCCACGTCTCCTATCCTACCTGGAGAGAGTGCATGGGATTCCCTTTTCCCCTCTGGGGACTGTGGAATGGACCATCTACCACTCAACAGACATGGCCTGCTTTCAGCTCCCATTCAGGCAACACAGCAGCCCCAGTACCAGACAAGGAGAAACTGGTTTCTATACGATGGTGCCCTACAAAGATACAGAAGCATGTCATTCCACAGGGGAGAAAAGCATAAAAACATTCCCATTTTGCCATCTCTCTGGAGATGTCCAATCCCCCATGTTCAGGATGAATGAGTGCTACTGCAGGGCCATCAGTAACTGACTCGTGTCCCAGCATCTAATTCTAATTCTGATGAAGTCTAATGAATAACTAACTGAGCATGATGGATCAGCTGCTCATCACAGCGCACAGCTAGTTCACATTTTTGTCTTAACTACTGGTATTTTTCTATAATACTGAGCTATAATTCACACATCACTCAATTTGCTCATTCAATATGTATAATTCCTGAGCTGAAGACAGCTCAAAAGGCTGATCACATGCTTTGCGAACCAGAGGCCCAGTGGATCCCTGGCACCACATGGCTCGCCAGGCTATAGAAGCAAGTCCCATGCACCAAGCAAGGTGTAGCCTAGAGACACGGCCAAGTGGTTCCCTCAAAAAAAAAAAAAAAACCAAGTGTCCAATTCAGACTGGGAATGTAGCTCATTGGCAGAAGAGATTTCCTATGAATGAGGTCTTGGCACAAGGAATCAGTATGAATCAATAGCTTTTGAACATTCACAGACTTGGTTATTTACTGTCACAATCAAATTTGGAAGGGGGTGGATTTGGGGCCACACCCAATGGTGCTCATGGAATGCTCTCTAGATTTGTGCTCAGGGATCCCTCCTGGGATGCTAGCGGACCATATGGGTCAAACGCAATGTAAGTGACTTAACCTCTTTACTATCTCTCGCCCCCATAATCTATTTTAAAACATTTTCACCACAGCTAAAAGAAACCTCATGCTCAGTAGCTCTTAGCACTAATCCTCTGTCCTCCTCAAGTCCTGTCTCCCACTTACCTAATTTCTTCCTCTATAGATTTTTTTTTCCTATTCTGAAGAGGAATGAAAAGTTCCCATATTCTGAAGAGTTCCCATTAGATGGAATAAACTGGTCTTTGTGAGTGGCTTGTTTGACTTAGCCTTTTTCTTTTTATTTCATTTATTTTTCTTTTTTTTTCTTTTTTTTTTTAATAAATCTTTATTTAAGCAGCATGATTACAAGCATGTCTGTAGTTGGGTTTCAGTTATAAACAGAACACCCCCCTTCACCCGGGCAACATTCTACCACCGATGCCCCTCCTCCTCCTCTACCCCTGCCTGTATTTGTGACAGGCATTCTACTTCTCTCATTCTTTTAGCATTGTCATGTTAGTTGTTAGTAGAGTTATATCCTTGTTTTGTTTCGTTTTGTATTTGGGTCACACCTGGTGGCGCTCAGAAGTTACTTCCTGGCTCTGCGCTTAGAAGTCGCTCCTGGCAGGCTCAGGGGACCCTGTGGGATGCTGGGATTTCAACAGGGTCCATCTTGTGTTCATCACATGCAAGCCAAAGGCCTTACTGCTGTGCTATCACTCCGGCCAACACAGGACAGAGCTCACATTTTACTATTGTACACATCAGTGTGAAATGCCTGATACTGCAGTATCAGCATCAGGGACTTCACATTGATGGGTACAATAGTAAAATCACATATTCTGTCATACTTCCAGAGGGTTACTGGCTGTGGTTCTGGGGATCATACCCAGCAGTGGTGGGAAACGAGCTCAGTGATGTAGGTTAGTACTGAGGATGGAATCCTGGGCCTCCCGTATGCAGAGAATGAGCTCTCCCACTGAGCCATACCCTCAACCCCTTTGCTCCTTTTTTGCTGCCAAATAATATTCCATTATATAATTACTTTTTGTTAAGCTATTCATCAGTTGATAGGCCCTTGGGTTGTTTCCACTTTGGAAGGATTATGAATAATGGTACTAATACATATTCTTTTATTTTATTTTTTTGGTTTTGGGGGCCACACCCATTAGATGCTCAGGGATTACTCCTGGCTAAGCACTCAGAAATTGCCCCCGGCTTGGGGGGACCATATGGGACACCAGGGGATCGAATCGCGGTCGCGGTCCTTCCTTGGCTAGTGCTTGCAAGGAAGACACCTTACCTCTAGCGCCACCTCACCTCACTGGCCGCACATATTCTTTTTTTGTTTTGTTTTTGTTTGGTTTTGGGTCACACCCAGCAGCACTCAGGGGTTCCTCCTGGCTCCATGCTCAGAAATCACTCCTGGCAGGCTCGGGGGACCATATGGAATTTGAACCACCGTCCTTTTTGAACCATAGGATTTGAACCACCGTCCTTCTGCATGCAAGGCAAACGCACTGCCTCTATGCTATCTCTCCGGCCCCACTAATAAACATTCTTTTTTGTTTGGTTGGTTTTTTTGTTTTTTTAGTTTTTGGGCCACACCTGGCTGTGCTCAGGGGTTACTCTTGGCTATCTGCTCAGAAATAGCTCCTGGCAGGCACGGGGGACCATATGGGACACCGGGATTCGAACCAACCACCTTTGGTCCTGGATTGGCTGCTTGCAAGGCAAACGCCGCTGTGCTATCTCTCTGGGCCTAATAAACATTCTTATATTGATTATCCTTTTTCTTGGATATATTCCTAAACATAAAAGTGTTGAATCATCTGGACACTCTACAAGGAATAGGCAAAAGAGTTCCCATAATGGAAAAAACTCTTGTTTTCAAAAGAGGCTGCATTTTACATTCTATATTCCTGTAAGTAATGTATAAGTGTTCTAATTTTTCACTTTCACACTAACATACTTTATTATATGTGTTTTATATGATAGTGCTGTGAAGCAATATTAATCACAGTGTAATTTGATTTCATTCCCCTACTGGCTAGTGATACTAAACCCATTTTTCTGGATTTTTGTATATATTTATATATATGCCTTTTGCATATATACTTTGAAGAAATATCCATTCAGATACCTCAGTTGTTTTATTTTATATTGGGACATTTTTCCATTGAATCATCATAACAGAAAGAAGTCTGCTATGTTTTAAGCAAAGAGTAATTTTAAAAATTAAATTGTACTCATCTGGAGATGAGAAAATCAAAGTTATTCCCCAAACATCCAGCATCCTTGTTTTTAAAAACTATTTTCTTACTTTATTAAAACTTGCTATTATTTTTAAGGGCAAGTAAACAAGTAGAATACAACGAAGTCTTCTTTTTTTTTTTTGGTTTTTGGGCCACACCCAGCAGTACTCAGGGGTTACTCCTGACTGTCTGCTCAGAAATAGCTCCTGGGGGGCCGGGTAGGTGGCGCTGGAGGTAAGGTGTCTGCCTTGCAAGCGCTAGCCAAGGAAGGACCACGGTTCGATCCCCCAGCGTCCCATATGGTCCCCCCAAGCCAGGGGCGATTTCTGAGCACACAGCCAGGAGTAACCCCTGAGCGTCAAATGGGTGTGGCCCAAAAACCAAAAAAAAAAAAAAAAAAAAAAAAAGAAATAGCTCCTGGCAGGCATGGGGGACCCTATGGGACACCGGGATTCGAACCAACCACCTTTGGTCCTGGATCGGCTGCTTGCAAGGCAAACACCGCTGTGCTATCTCTCCGGGCCCTGAAGTCTTCTTTTTATAAATGAATTAAGAAGCTATTAAGGGAGTGGGTGGAGTGATAGCACAGTGGTAGGGAGTTTGCCTTGCATGTGGCCAACCTGGGTTCAATTCCCAGCATCCCGTATGGTCCCCCGATCTTGCCAGGAGTGAGTCAGGAGTGACCCCTGAGCGCCGCCAGGTGTGGCCCCAAAACAAAAACAAAAGAAGCTATTAAGATACTTGTAAGTTGCTAACTTTAGTAGTAATTCATCTTTATTCTGGTTTTCCAAATAACTGTCAGATCTTACAACTACCACAAAGGCATCAAATTCCCCACCAGAATCTTTTAAGTATTGCACCAAATTGGAAAATGAACCCTTGTATGGTCAAACTTCAGTGTAGTCACACAGATCCCTCGGCCCTTACAGCATCTAAAGCTGTTCCTTCACTGGGGCCAGAGAGATAGTACAATGGGTAGGGCATTTGCCTTGCACATGGTCAACCCGAATTCGAACTCCAGCACTCCTTATGGTCTCCTGAGCATTTCCAGTAGTAATTCCTGAGTGGATAGGCAGGAATAACCCCTGAGCATTGCCGGGTATGGCCCCCAATAAAACAACAACAACAACAACAACAACAGAACAATCATGTAGTAAGCTGAAAGTTCCATTACAACATTTACATTCTTGGGCCTCTCAGAACACTCGATATTCAATCAGAGCCAACCAGAAATGAGAACATCTCTTTTTAATAATTATCAATCTATTGAAATAACCATTTACAAGAATGTGAATGCTTTTTGTTTTTGTTTTCTTTTTGTTTTTGGGTTTTTTGGAGGGGGGAAGTCACACCCGGAAGCGCTTAGGAGTTACTCCTGGCTCTACACTCAGAAATCGTTACTGGCAGGCTCGGGGACCATATGGGATGCCGGGATTTGAAGCACTGTCCTTCTGAATGCAAGGCAAACGCCCTACCTCCATGCTATCTCTCTGGCCCAAGAATGTGAATGTTTATATGTTCTAGGAGTACACTGTCATCACATTGTGCTCACCATCAAAATGCTAATAAATTCATCGTTGCCCACATTCTCCACCAAAAGAACCAAAACAACAACAACAAAACAAAAAACCAACAAAAAACCAAGAAAACAAACAAACAAACAAAAAACCAACAAAATAACGCTAACAATCCTCCACCACAATCTACTGAACCCTTCCCTTCTATTCCTGGCCCCACCCTCCCAGTGAGGTAAAGTCTGCTCAGCGGTCAGAATATCTTGATTTATTTTCATTAGACATTATCATTCTTTGGCGGGGAAGGGCACACTGGCAGTGCTCAGGGATCACTGCTGGCTCTGCACTCAGAAATTGCTCCTGGCAGGCTCAGAGGACCATATGGGATGCCAGGGATCAAACCTGAGTCTGTACCGGGTCAGCCACATGCAAGGCAAACACCCTACCACTGTGCTATCACTCTGGCACCTGTCATTCTTTTTTTTGTGTGTGTGGTTTTTGGGTTACACCCGGCAGTGCTCAGTTTTTCCTGGCTCCATGCTCAGAAATTGCCCCTGGCAGGCACAGGGACCATATGGGATGCCGGGATTCGAACCAATGACCTTCTGCATGACCATACCCCCATGCTATCTCTCCGGCCCCCCCATCATTCTTAATGGATGCAATAATTGTCCTTCTCCTTCTGACTTCATTCACTTAAGCATATACCATCTAGTTCTGCTCCAACATCTTCTTTTTTATTTGTTTGTTTGTTTTAGTTTTTGTTTTGGGGTCACACCTGGCAGGGCTCAAGGGTTCCTCCTGGCTCTGCACTCAGAAATGGCTCCTGGCAGGCTCGGGGGACCCTATGGGATGCCGGGTTTTGAACAACCATCCTTCTGCATGCAAGGCAAGAGCCCTGCCTCCATGTTCTCTCTGGCCCCCAACATCCTCTTTTATATCTCCTTTCCATATTGCCATCATTAATTAAAACATGAGCAACTTTGCTACTGGATTTGGGAGAAGAGAAAAAATTATATCGACCCCTCAGAGTTCTTGAATTGGGTGAATAATCAAATCAATATTAGGGCCCGGAGAGATAGCACAGTGGCATTTGCCTTGCAAGCAGCCGATCCAGGACCAGAGGTGGTTTGTTCAAATCCCGGTGTCTCATATGGTCCCCCATGCCTGCCAGGAGCTATTTCTGAGCAGACAGCCAGGAGTAACCCCTGAGCAACGCCGGGTGTGGCCCAAAAACCAAAAAAAAAAATCAATATTAGACAAACTTTAGTCAGAGAAAAATCAAATTTTATTACACACATAGGAGAAATCACATAGATGAATTTCAAGGTTAATAAGGGAAATCAGAGGTATATATCCAGAGCTAAGAAATGCCCAGACTTGGGCCCGGAGAGATAGCACAGTGGCGTTTGCCTTGCAAGCAGCCGATCAAGAACCAAAGGTGGTTGGTTCAAATCCCGGTGTCCCATATGGTCCCCCATCCCTGCCAGGAGCTATTTCTGAGCAGACAGCCAGGAGTAACCCCTGAGCACCGCTGGGTGTGACCCAAAAACTAAAAAAAAAAAAAAAAAGAAAAAGAAATGCTCAGACTTTTTTTTTTTAAATATGGAATGCTTCACAAACCTGCGTGTCATTCTTGCGCAGGGGCCATGCTAATCTTCTCTGTATCGTTCCAATTTTAGTATATGTGCTGCCGAAGCGAGCACAATGCCCAGACTACTAATGACACTTATGGATTAGCAGAACCTGACGCCTATCTACCTCCCATATGACTCACCAAGTGTTCTGGCCTTCCTGAAACACGCCCAACAAATTCTCCTTTAGGATCTTTCATTTGCTTTAATTTTGCCCAGAATTTCTGATCCTAACTCTTCACTTACATAACTGTTTGACTCAGTTAAATGTTCACTTTATATGCCAAAAAATTACCATATTGTTCGCTCTATAAGATGCACCTGACCATAAGATGCACATAGATTTTAGATGAGGAAAACAAGAGATGTCAGGAGACTGCAGCTGGGACCAACCAGCCTGAGAGGCTGAAGTATATTTACAATACACCAGCCCACAGCTGGTTAAACATATTTACCTAACTCATTTATTTTTACATCGGGCAATAAAAATAACATTTTTTAAATACTTTTTCATTAATATAAAAAAAAAAAGTCCCCTGCATTCAGGCTTCAGCTCCAGGCGGCATTCATTCCATAAGACACACAACATTTTTCCCCATCTTTTGGGGAAATAAAAGTGTGTCATATGGTATAAAAAATATGTAAATACATGTATCTATTAAGTAAAACACAAATAAAAGATCTGCAGGTTTCAGAGTAAGGAAAGGAAGTGAGTGAAATACACTTGTGTCCTTAACTAAGACTTCTGTCGTAAAAGGTTTCAAGGTGTGTTTGTTTTTGTTTGTTTTGTTTTGGGGTCACAGTCGGCAGTGGCGGTAGCACTCAGGGGTTACTCCAGGCTCTGAACTCAGAAATCGCCCCAGGCAGGCTTGAGGGACCATATGAGCTGCCGGGATTCGAACCACTGTCGGTACTGAGTGGGCTGCACGCAAGGCAACGCCCTACCACTGTGCTATCCCTCGGGCCCCAAAAGTTTACATGGTTTTATACTCATCCCAAAGTTGTCTTTTGCTACAAAGAATGTCTAGCAAACATTCAGAGATTAAACCTGCTCTGTTTCCATGTACATCAGTGCCACTGAATTCTGGCAGTGATTTGTTGTGCTTGTAAAAAAAAAAAAAAAAAAACATTCCACTGAAAATTCACAACTGCACAAAGACAGCTTCACTTGACCTACTGAAATAAAATCAGCCAACATCGGTAACACCTCATGACAATGAAACTTGGCTATTCACATTCCAGAAAAAAATTTTTTTACTTTAAAAATAATGAGCATGGTCATAGTAAAATTATTTTCATTTAAAAATTAGGAACGAAGGAAATGGAATAAGGACCCAGGGCTTCAAGGAGAGAGGATGACAAGGAGAGATGACTCATAATAAAGACCAGCTGTCCTATAATTAAATGTTCACCCTGACGTTCAAATAGGATTTTATGACAGAAATGTCATTTCGGTAAAATATTCTGGGTATTCTACTTCAATTCTTCATACTTCTATGGAGTTAAAGAAGTATTATTTCTCAGGCTGGAGTAGTGGCACAGAGTGGTAAGGCGTCTGCCTTGATGGCGCTAGCCTAGGACGAACCGCAGTTTGATCACCCGACATCCCACATGGTCCCCTGAGCCAGGAGCAATTTCTGAGCACATAGTCAGGAGTAACCCCTGAGCATCACCGGGTGTGGCTCAAAAACCCCCTCCCAAAAAACGTATTATTTCTTTCTTTGTTTTTTTTTTTTTTTTGGTTTTTAGTTTTTGGGTCACACCCGGCAGCGCTCAGGGGTTACTCCAGGTTCTATGTTCAGAAATCGCTCTTAGCAAGCTCAGGAGACTATATGGGATGCCGGGATTCGAACCACTGATCTTCTGTGTGCAAGGCAAACACTTTACTTCCATGCTATCTCTCCAGCCCCCTCAATAAAGTATTATTTCTTACAGCCTCCAGGAACCTTCACTGAACTTAGCTCAAAGGCATCCTCAAGCCAAAGTGATGTGTCTTAAAATGGTCTTTTCGGAATACAGTGGATCTCCCCAGAAAGACAATCTGCTCCAGTTTATAAGTGGATAGCAAGGGAGAGGTACTTGGATATAAAAGAATGTATACAGGCCCAGAAAAATAGTAAGGAGGTTATGTTACTTGCCTTGCATGTGGGCTCTACTCCCCACACAGGTCCCCTGAGCACCCTCAGGAGTGCTCAGAGCCAAAGAATCCATAATTGAAGCCAGAGAGATACAGCACAGCAGTAACGCTGTGCATGTCATTTTCATGTACCTAGCATGCAGCTGACCCAGGAGAGACCTGGTTCGATTCCCAGCATCCCATATGGGCCCCCAACCTGCTAAGGACAATTTCTGAGTGCAGAGCCAGGAGTCATCCCTGAGCACTGCAGGATATGACTCAAAAACCAATCAATCAATCAATCAATAAAGTATAAAAATAAAAGAATCCATAATAGGCCTGGGACTGCTCTCTGCAGCAAGGCCTGTTGGAAAGGTACAACCTTGAATGGCTTCTGGAAGCCAGGCTCTGGGAAGGTTCCTACAGTTCCCAGCACAGACAGGACAGCCGAATCTTACAATGTCATTTCTATGGAAAATTCGTTTTCTCAAAGTCTAAAATGTGGAGCAGTCTGCCTCTGTGACCAACCTCCAGAGAAAACCATGAACACCACACTCCTGGCAGGTAATCCTTTACCTGCATTGTTAGGAGTCACTGCCAGAGGAATAGACACATGTGTCTGACTCCAAAGATGGAGAGGACTCGAGGACCTTCTGTCTGGCTTCTTCCAGATTTCACCCATTTATTTCCCTTTGCTTTGCAGCATTCTGCTATTATAAATTATAACTGTGTCACCACACATGGGATTCTCTGGATCCTCCTAAGACCTCGAGATAGATGGTCTGGGGATCTCCATCATGCACAACTGGAAGTTTGAGGACAAAAATAAGAGATGTGGTCATAAAAGTTGCCTAATACCTAAAATGTATAGGTATATAAAGATATATGTAAATAATATATATTTCACTTATATATAAATTAGGTAATATATAGAGAAAGCTATAACTAATTGCATTTAAAATTTTAGCAAAGGGACCGGAGCAATGGTGCAGCAATAGGGCCTTGCACTCGAGTGACCCAAGACGAACCATGGTTCGATCCCCTGGGGTCCCATATGGTCCCCCAAGCCAGGAGTGATTTCTGAGCGCATAGCCAGGAGTAACCCCTGTGTGTCACCGCCGGGTGTGGCCCAAAAGGAAAAAATAAAGTTACAATAGGAAGAACTTGGAGCACTGTGTAGTGTGATTCTCAAATCGTTTTGTTTTATTATGCAACACCTGGGGCAACTCTAAATTTGTGCAGGTTCTACACCAACTTTGGTGCTTAGAGGTCCCTCCTGGTGGTACTGAGGAATTATACAGTTCTTGGGGTCGAATCTGGGACTCCCACATGAAAAGCAATGACACTAACCCATTGAGCTATCTTCCTGGTATCTAGATTTACTTGTTTAGGTTTGGGGTTTTTTTGGTGGGGGGGGGGGTCACACCCGGTGGTGCTCAGGGATTACTCCTGGCTCTGGGCTCAGAACTCACTCCTGGCAGGGTGGGAGTGACCATAGAGTGGGTGGGGGGACCATAGAGGATGCTGGGAATCGAACCTAGGTCTGTCCTGGGTCAGCCACATTCAAACGTCCTACTGCTGTGCTATTGCTCTGGCCCTAGATTTACTTTTAAAAACCACATGGTCAGAGTGACAGCACTGTCCTGACCTGTAGAACTCTGTAATTCATGGGTACGTGAGGGGGTCCCAGCCTGAAAAATAAAGAGAGAGAAACGGGGTCCAAGACAAAGAGTGTTCTGATCAAGGGTCAAATATATTGAAGCAGATGATTGGTTTATATACTCCGGCAGAGCAGGGGGAGAAGAGGGGAAATACAAGAACAGCCTTTGTATTACAGGTGACTTCATTTACAAGGTACAATTTTTTTTTTTTTTTTTGGTTTTTGGGCCACACCCAGCAGTGCTCAGGGGTTACTCCTGACTGTCTGCTCAGAAATAGCTCCTGGCAGGCACGGGGAACCATATGGAACACCGGGATTCGAACCAACCACCTTTGGTCCTGGATCGGCTGCTTGCAAGGCAAACACCACTGTACTATCTCTCTGGGCCCACAAGGTACAATTTGATATTTTCTCAAGAACATTTTGTGGTCAACTTAGGTCAAACCTGGAGCATTTGTGTACATCCTATTCTGTAGCCAACATCTATTTCTCATAACTTTTGACAGGACAATGTGCTGTTTCCATACTTAATTTCTATAGATGTATTCAACTATCACAAGTTCTCAGAACTTGTAGATCTCAGAACTATTGTAGATCTGTGCTGTTTCTTGTGACTTTGGAACTGGGCAAATGCCTCTTGTAAAAGGTTAGGCACGTATGCATGCCACACAAAAGAAAAGTTCATGCTGTGGGAAAAGAAGGCAAGCCATACAGACTCCATCTTGAGTCTGCCCCTGACACAGCACAGTGGGCAAGGCGTTTGCCTTGCTGCACACAGCAGACCTGGGTTCAATCCCCAGCATCCATTTGGTTTCCTGAGCATGCCAGGAGTGATTTCTGAGCACAAAGCCAGGTGTGCCCTCCACTCCCACAAAAAAACTCAAAACAGGGGTGTTAAAGCATGTCTTCTTTTCTCATGTTTTCACTTGACTCGCTTCTTTCCCAGGCCAAAGGGACAGAGTATTTTATTCTAGTCCTTCCTGCCTTTCTGTTTGCAAACTCCCACAGGCAAGGCCTTTGACAAAGGCTGATTAACAGCCCCACCATGACTGGTCATTTTCTTTTGCATGACTAGCAGAGGACCAGCAGGTTCCTTTCCCTGGGGCTGAGGCAGCAGAATGGTACTCACACCTGTTTAAAAACACTGCCACAGGACCTGGAACTTCAATAAAAAAGGTCACCAGGATTAGTCATGAGAAAACTCAGACCCAAGGGATTAGCTATTCCAAATTTTAAAGCACCCTAAAAATGGGAAGCTTTGATTGAACTGCAGTCGATCCCACAAACGAATATAAACATAATATAAAATAAAGCTTGGGGGGCCTGAGTTCAAAAGGAGGCCCAGATTGGATCTCCTGGCACTGCCTGTTCTTCTGAGCACCACTAGGTGTGGCCCCCAAACAAAAGAAAATAATGAAAGAACCCCAAAGCAATTAGGAGTATTGAAAAACACTGTAGAGGCCTGAGTGATAGTACAGGGTAGGGCGTTTGCTTTGATGAGGCCAACCCAGAATGAACTGTGGTTCAATTTCTAAGATCCCATATGGTCCCCTGTGCCTTCCAGGAGAATTACTGAGTGCAGAGCCAGGAGTAACCCCTGAGCACCGCTGGGTGTGACCCCAAAACAACAACAACAAAACCTACACTGTATATTAAGTGACTGTATAGAATTTCTTATTTGTGCTGTTATTGTCCTTAAAAAAAAGAATGCCTTGGGGCCTGGGAGGTGATGCTAGAGGTCAGGAGTCAGTCTTGCAAGTGCTAGCCTAGGACGGACCCACAGTTCAATCCCCCGGCCTCCCATATGGTCCCCCCAAGCCAGGGGTAATTTCTGAGCACACAGCCAGGAGTAACCCCTGAGCATCACCAAGTGTGGCCCAAAAAAGAAAAAAGAAAAGAATGCCATTAAAAAAACCTACAAATAAAAGAATGCCATTCTTAGGGGATGTATGTTTTATTATTTGGGAGTGAAAGGTCACGCGCTTCCCATCTTCAAAGCTTCAGGAAAAAAGGCCATTCATGCACACATGAACATGTGTGTGGGCGCCCAGACACAAAAGGAAAACTCACAGGGGTCAGGCTGCAGTGAGAGGCACACACAGGCTTTGTTTGAACAAGGCTGTGCGATTAATCCCGGGTTACTCCTCACCCCCAAATTTCTGGTTCAGCTAGGTGACCCACTATGTGCTCTCCATCTTCATCCTGGCAAGGACAGTCACAAATCTGAGGCAGTAGGAGTTAATCTGCAGAAAACCATAGTGGTTTATTTTTTTTCCCCCACCTCCCCCAGTGGTTTGTTTTTGTTGTTGTTTTTTCTCTTTGGTTTTTGGGTTACACTCAGCAGCGCTCAGGGGTTCCTCCTGGCTCTACGGTCAGAAATCGCCCTTGGCAGGTTTGGGGGACCATCTGGGATGGCGGGATTCGAACCACCGTCCTTCTGCATGCAAGGCAAATGCCTTGCCTCCATGCTAGCTCTCTGGTCCCAGAAAACCATAGTGTTACCAATCATTTCCACGCACAGACATGTCAGGGGTAGCTGGTAATACGCAATGGATTCTCACTGTCTGCATATTTACCAGTTTTGTGTCCAGTTGTAAAGTTATTTCAGCATTTCCTCATCAGACACTAAGTATGTGGAGCTTTGTGTTGTCTGAACTAGCTGTAGGAGCTTCTGGTTCCACAAATTAAGTAGAAATCTTTGCTCATTTTACGTTTGAATGAGTCGTGATCTTGTCCTCTTTTATTTTATTTTTGTTTTGTTTTCTGGGGGGGTCACACCCAGCATCGCTCAGGGGTTACTCCTGGCTCTATGCTCAAAAATGGCTCCTGGCAGGCTCGGGGGAACATATGGGATGCTGGGATTTGAGCCACCGACCTGCATGCAAGGCAAACACCCTATCTCCATGCTATCTCTCTGGCCCCAATCTTGTCCTCTTTTAAAACGTAACCATTCTGGACTAGAGATAACTCAAAGGTATGGAATACATATGGGTATTCCAGGTTAAACCCATCCACAGCATAGCCTGGACCCCCAAATTCCACCAGGAGCAATCCCATGCACTGCAGAAGTGACCCTAAGTACTGCTGGTCGTGACCCCAGCAAAACCCAGAAAAATATCTAACAGTTACTAATCAGGAAAATCGATGCTGTTAGGTTTCTGTGAGGTAAAATACCTCTCTAGATTAAAAAACAAAAACAAAAACAAAAAACCTCCAACAGGGGCCAGAGCTATAGCACAGCAATAAGGTGTTTTGCCTTGCATGTGGCCAACACAGGACGGACCCTAGTTTGAATCCCAGCATCTCATGTGGTTCCCTGAGCCTGCCAGGAGTGATTTCTGAGCATCGAGCCAGGAGTAACCCTGAGCGTTGCCAGGTGTGACCCAAAAACCAAAAACAAAAAAATAAATAAAAATAAAAACGTCTTCAGTATTCTGAGTAAAGGTCAAAGTTGAACTAATCCAGTGTTTCTCAATTATTTTCTGTCATACCCCCCTAGAAAGAAGAAAACATTTTCATGCCCCCATGGGACTATAAATATTATCTTTATTAAAAAAAAACGGGCCGGGAAGGTGGCGCTAGAGGTAAGGTGCCTGCCTTGCAAGCGCTATCGTAGGACGGACCGTGGTTCGATCCCCCGGTGTCCCATATGGTCCCCCCAAGCCAGGGGCAATTTCTGAGCATGTAGCCAGGAGTAACCCCTGAGCGTCAAACGGGTGTGGCCCCCCCCAAAAAAAAAAAACAAAAAAACAAATAAAACAAAAAACAAACAAAAAAAAAACTTTAACCTGCAAAACAAAAATATATAAAATAGTTTGAGTTGAGTTTTTAGTCAGAGGTGATGTCTGGATGAATGGCTCCAATGAGCACGTTTTGCAATGCATAACTTTTCAAAGTGGGGTTTGGAGTAGGACACAGCAACTCTCTGATCCAGAGACATCCAGAGACAGAAACACCGGGGGTTAGCTTGTTATGACAGTGTTTGCCGAGGTCAAACGCGCCCCCCTTTACGAAGTCTTGGGACCCCCAGCCCACTATTTGAGAAGCACTGAACTAATCTTATTCATATGGTTCCTCTGCTATACTGGATTCTTTTGTTTGTTTGTTTTATTTACTTTTGTTTTTGGAGTCACATGTGTCAGTGTTCAGAACTTATCCCAGTTCTGAGTTCAGGGAACACTCTGGACAGAGTCAGGAACCACAGCGGATAATTGGGAGAGGTTAAACCATAGTGGGTGCCGGGGATTAAACCTGGATTGGCTGCATACAAGGCTGCATACAATGCCCGCCCTTCTATACTATTAAGACCCAACACTGCATTCATTCTGCTCTGTTTTGCTTTGTTTTTTTTTGGGGGGGGGAGGGCTTAGGGGGCACTCCTACTATGCTCAGGGCTTACTCCTGGATCTGTGCTTCACTCCAGGTGGGTTTGGGGGTCCAGATGGGATTGCTGTGGATCAAATCCAGGTCAGTTAATCCTGGTAGTATGTGAGAGGCCATACACGGTGTTGGGGAATCAAACTGGAGTCAACCTCATTCAAGACAAGCACCTTCTCCCTGGACTAACTCTCCTGCCCCTTAGAAGAAAAGCTCTTGAAAGAACTGAAGACTGAAAGAGAAAACTACCCACTGGTCACAGGAATGAGAGAAAGCAAAATGGCCTAAGTATTAATATGGAGAAAGTTTGAATGGTTTGGCTAGAATATCCCACCCCCCTTAACCATTACTTAGGCCAAACCAAATCCAGAGAAAGGCCAAATCCTAAAAAGAGAGCCCTTCAATTAGCTGAAGGCTGAGAGAAGGGAGGAAACTACAAAGGCAAAGTCTGAAGTTAGGAGAGGTTGGTCCATGAGTGCTAAAGAAAGCTGTTCCAGAGCTGGAGAGATAGCTCAGCGTTAAGGCATTTGCCTTGCACGCTGCTGACCCAGGATGGACCCAGGTTCAAGCTCCAGCATCCCATATGGTCCCCTGAGTCAGCCAAGAGCGATTTCTGAGCACAGAGCCAGAAGTGACCCCTGAGTGCCGCCAGGTGTGGCCCAAACCCAAAACCAAATAAAAAATTAAAAAAGAAAAGTTGTGGGCCCAGAGAGATAGCACAGTGGCGTTTGCCTTGCAAGCAGCCGATCCAGGACCAAAGGTGGTTGGTTCGAATCCCGGTGTCCCATATGGTCCCCCGTGCCTGCCAGGAGCAATGTTTGAGCAGACAGCCAGGAGGAACCCCTGAGCACCGCCGGGTGTGGCCCAAAAACAAACAAACAAACAAACAAAAAAAGTTGTTCCCTACAATAGCAAAGTACAAAGTGAGGCAGCAGGTGTGTGTTAGCAGCTGTGGGAGTTATCTGGAAGTTCTACCAAAGATCAAACAATAAGGTGTCTACATTAAGCAGATTTTCTTTCTTTCTTTTTCTTTTTTCTTTTTTGGGCCACACCAGGTGACGCACAGGGTTTACTCCTGGCTATGTGCTCAGAAATCACTCCTGCCTTGGGGGACCATATGGGATGCTAGGGGATCGAACCATGGTCATTCTTAGGCTAGTGTAGGGCAAGGCAGATGCCCTACCGCTTATGCCACCACTCCGGCCCCATTAAGCAGATGTTCAAGGTAGACTAAACAGCCTTCTATCACGGGGTGTGCGTGGGGGATGACAAAAGCATGACAAAAAAGCTAGAGAGGGGCCGGAGAGATAGCATGGAGGTAAGGCGTTTGCCTTTCATGCAGGAGGTCATCGGTTCGAATCCCGGCGTCCCATATGGTCCCCCGTGCCTGCCAGGAGCAATTTCTGAGCCTGGAGCCAGGAATAACCCCTGAGCACTGCCGGGTGTGACCCAAAAACCAAAAAAAAAAAAAAAAAAAAAAAAAAGCTAGAGAGAAGTCAATGCCCGATTTCAACTCTTCCAAGGGAAGGCCACGCCTCCTTTTCAAGACTAACGGAGCTCATGTCAAAGCCAGCTTTCACTCACTGTTGGGAAAAGCCCAGGGTCTTTAAGAATCATGTTAAGCTCACTCTTACTATGTTCTAAAAATGGGAAATAAAGCCTGGATGACAGCACATCTGCTCACAGCATGGTTTAATGACTACTTAAGTCCACTGTTGGGACCTAATGCCTTGGGAAACAGAGTTTACGTGCAAAGTATCATTGCTCTATGACAATACACCTGGTCACCTATGGGCTCTGATGGAAACACAGAAGGAGACTGGAACTGTTTTCATGTCTGCTGACACAGCACCCGTCCTGCAGCTCATGGATCAAGGAGCCATTGGGACTCTCAAGGGTTATTACTCAAGAAATCCATCTCCCGGGCTACCTTGCAGAGATAAGCGATTCCTCTGATGGATCTTGGCAAGGGAACCTGCAAAGTTTCTGGAAAGAAGTCACCATTCTAAATGCAATTAAGGATGATGGTGATGCATAGGGCGTCAAAACAGCACCACTAGCAGGAGTTTAGGGGAGAAGTAGATTCTAACCCTTGTGGATGATGACTTGGAGAGGTTCAAGCCTTCTGCTGAGAAAAGTAATGGCAGAAAAGATGGAAATGGCAAATAAATAAGATTGGCAGGTAGATTTTGAAGGCATGAGACTGCACTGCAATGATCTCAAGATTAAAAAAAACTTGAAAAGCTGCTTCTTCGGGATGGACAAAGAAAGTGGACGATGTTGCAATGACAACCGAAGACTTCGACTCTTATGAAAGCCAACTAGTTCATAAGGCAGCAGTGGGGAGGGGGGGAGAGAGAAAGAAGAAGAGGAGGAGGAGGAGGAAGAGGAGAAGAAAAGAAGAGGAGGAAAAGAAGAGGTTAAGAAAAGGAAGAGAAAGAGAGGAGGAAAAGACGAAGAAAAGGAGAAAGAGGAGGAGGAAGTGGAGGAGGAGAAGGAAAGGGGAGAAGAGGGAGAAGAAAGTGAAGGAGATGAGAAAAGAAAGAAAGAGAGAGAAAGAGAGAAAGAGAGAAAGAGAGAAAGAAAGAAAGAAAGAAAGAAAGAAAGAAAGAAAGAAAGAAAGAAAGAAAGAAAGAAAGAAAGAAAGAAAGAAAGAGAGAGAGAGAGAAAGAAAGAAAGAAAGAGAGAGAGAGAAAGAAAGAGAGAAAGAGAAAGAAAGAAAGAAAGAAAAGAAAGAAAGAAAGAAAGAAAGAAAGAAAGAAAGAAAGAAAGAAAGAAAGAAAGAAAGAAAGAAAGAAAGAAAGAAAGAAAGAAAGAAAGAAAGAGAAAGAAAGAAAGAAAGAAAGAAAGAAAGAAAGAAAGAAAGAAAGAAAGAAAGAAAGAAAGAAAGAAAGAAAGAAAGAAAGAAAGAAAGAAAGAAAGAAAGAGAGAGAGAGAGAAAGCAGATTGGTGAGAAGAAAAAAGAATGGGGCTGGAGGAACTTTGGTGGAGGGAAATGGAACACTGGGGAAGAGATTGGTGCTGAAACATTGTACGCTTTAAACCCAATCATGAATCACTTTGTAATTTCATGGTGACTATATAAAAAAATTAGGAAAAGAAAAAGGAGAAAGAGCAGAGGGGCTGAAGCGATAGTGGGTAAGGTACTTGGCACTTGCCTTCCACACAGCCAACCCCTGATAGCTACCCACCACCCCATACAGAGTCCCACCATGGTGACCCCTGAGCACAAAGCCCAGAGGACACCCTGAGCAAGGCCAGGTGTGGTCTGAAAATGAGAGAGAATTTTAAATCCTTCCTCATACACAAGTAACTGGGCAAGTACAGTTAGTACTTATTTAATTTTTTTTGGGGGGGGGACACATCCGGTAACACTCAGGGGTTCCTCCTGGCTCTGCACTCAGAAATCACTCCTGGCTTGGGGGACCATATGGCACAATGGGGGGATCGAATCGCTGTCCGTTCTATGCTATCTCCATCAAGGCAGTTGCCTTACCGCTCTGTGTCCCCACTCTGGCCCCAGTACTTATTTAATTTTAATGTTTGTTTTGTTTTGTTTGGGGGACCACACCTGGCCGTGCATAGGGCTTACATCTGGCTCTATGCTCAGGGAGCACTCCTGGAGGAGCTCAGGGGGACCTTAAGAGGTCCTGGGGATCCAATGGGTCAGCCGCATGCAAGGAAAATCCCTTATGTCTCCATTTTACCATTTCTATAGCCCCATTGAGCAACTGAGTTTTATATCCATATCGTTCACACAGCACTCCAGGGCAAAGGAACTCAGGAATCAATCACTTTGGCAGCAACAGCTACTACACAGATAAAAAAGAAGCAAACAAGCAACAGGACAAGCACATCTAGCCAGGCGAGTCGAGAAAGGGTCTCCGGGCATCAAATTCCTCAGCTAAACTGCTTGTCAGGTAGACTCCCCATCTCACCCCCCAAAACCCTGAGGCTGACGATGCCACAGGATCTCTACCACAAAGGCCCAGAGCCAAGCCTCATCACCTTAGACCTGGAACAACTGCCACCGCCTCCAGACTGCTCTCCCTGCTCGGTCCCATGCCTGCCTTCACAACCCAAAACCCACAGCAGTTCCAAGGAGCCCGTCCACATGCTGGCAGGAGCTATGTTGGATCCTCTGATCAGTGTGACTTCTCGAAGGAGCCAGAGGACACAGTCAAGTTGGGTGACTTGAGGAGAAGGAATAAAGGGAGAGCCTGTTCTTGGTTCCTTGATGGCCTCCCAGACCAGAGGAAGAGGAGGAGCAGGAGGCAGAGAGAGTGAGAGCACTGCAGAGCGAGACCACTAGACCTTCAGTCCAGAAGCGCTCTCTCTCTCTCTCTCTCTCTCTCTCTCTCTCTCTCTCTCTCTCTCTCTCTCTCTCTCTCTCTCTCTCTCTCTCTCTCTCTTTCTCTCTCAGCTATGTGCTCAGAAATCGTTCCTGGCTTCCACTGCGTTCCCCCCCACAAAGCCATATTAAGGGAGTGTATCGACCAATACAGGTCCACCTCCTGGGCCCTTGGACAGAATAAAGTAATAGAAAGGGATAAAATAAATCTAGAGGTTGGTGAGCAGAAGTTTTCCAAACAAAATGCCTTCCCCGTCTCCATCAAGGTGTGTGAAATGGGTCTTCGCAAGAAAGCTTCAGGGTGGGAGCGATAGCACATTGGTAGGGTGTTTGCCTTGCATGTGGCTGACCCTAGACGAACCCTAGTTTCAATCTCAGCATCCCATTATGATCCCCTGAGCCTGTCAGGAGTTATTTCTGAGCGCAGGGCCAAGATTAACCCCTGAACACCTCTGGGTATGGCCCAAAATGAATAAATAAATAAATAAATAAAGTGCAATTAAAGCACAGACAACATTAAAAAACAAACCAAGAAGGCTTTACCGTGAACCAATTTCATTCCCTAGCCTTGTTCGCTAACTTCTCTCCCCACTCCTACTGGCCCACCACCCGCCAAGCACATTTGTGCCTCAGCCCCCCTGGAGCTGTTGCTTTGTCTGCCCAAACGTATTTCTATTTGGCCTGGACGTAGACTTCACTACTTCACTTTAGGTCTCAATTCAAGTGTCTCAGCAGAAGTTCACCCTTATTACCTTCTGTAAAACCTGCTGCCACCGTCGCCCCCAGGCGCTCGCATTCCCTTAGCCCGCTCTCATTTTCTCTGTGCCATTTCTAATTAGCAGTCAGTGGCTGACAAACAGGTCACCATATTTTCGCTCTATAAGACGCACCCGACCCTAAGATAAGACGCACATCATTTTTAGCTTCTCTCCTCCCCTGCACTCAGGCTTCAGCTCCAGGCGGCATTTGCTCCATAAGACGCACTTTGGGGGGGGGGTGCGTCTCATGGTACGAAAATGACGGTAAAATCATTTTCTGTTGCAGTTCTTGCTGTTGTGGGAGCCAAACTCAGGGACCAAACAGGACTGGAAAACCGTCAGAGTGGGTAGTTCCAGATCTCAAACCTGCAAGGCATGCTCTCTACCACCTGAGCCACACCCGCAGCTTGTCAGACAGTTTTTCTCTTTTATAAGTAGCCAGCTGACATTATTATTATTATTATTATTATTATTATTATTATTATTATTATTTTGGTTTTTTGGTCACACTCAGCAACACTCAGGGGTTACTCCTGGCTCTATGCTCAGAATTTGCTCCAGCAGGCTCAGGGGACCCTATTGGATGCCGGGATTCGAACCACCGTCCTTCTACATGCAAGGCAAATGCCTTACCTCCGTGCTATTTCTCCGGCCCCTGACTTACTATTTTTAGTTTCCTGTCTATGTC
This sequence comes from Suncus etruscus, assembly GCF_024139225.1. Classification (NCBI taxonomy): domain Eukaryota; kingdom Metazoa; phylum Chordata; class Mammalia; order Eulipotyphla; family Soricidae; genus Suncus; species Suncus etruscus. The sequence continues at coordinate 9,547,320 of NC_064850.1, read as the reverse complement.
CAGTGCCTTGAGTGGTGTCTGACACTAGATATTTCTTGGATAAAAAAAAAAAATCAATATTAGAGTAGAAGGAGCAATAAATAAGAACTCTTTCCATTGTTTCAGAGATTTAATTTATATGATCAACTATGTTTGTTTATAAATCTAAATGCAAATATATATCAATGTGTGTTTTCCAGAGTCTCCTGATTACCAGGAAGCAAACAACAGCCATCTGTTTCTTGGGAAAGATATTCTTGTACCTATGGATAGATAGGAAGATGAGGACCAAAAGAAAACTAATGGCATCTTCTCTACACTACTCCTGAAAAGGATTCTTATGACAACAGAGATGAGACTGGAAGGACTGGCCCACAGTATAAAGCAAAAGGGTGGTGATAAGTAAGTTAGATAAATAACCACACCGACAATTATCATGACAATGGGAGTGAGTGAAATAGAATTCCTGTCTGGAATACAGGCAGGGGGTGGGGACGGGGGTGATGGGGGCATTGGTGGTGGGAATTTGCACCAGTGAAGGGGGATGTTCTTTTTTTGTTTATTGGGTTGGTTTTGGGTCACAGCCAGCTGTGCTCAGGGGTTCCTCCTGGCTCTACACTCAGAAATGTCTCCTGGCAGGCTCAGGGGGACCATATGGGACCGTGGGATTGGAACCATTGTCCTTCTGCATGCAAGGCAAACACCCTACCTCCATGCTAGCTCTCGGCCCCATGGGATGTTTTTTCATAACTGAAACTCAACTACAAACATATTTGCAAGCATGGTGCTTAAATTTTTGTTTTGTTTTGTTTTGGGGGGGCCACACCAGATGACACTCAGGGGTTCCTCCTGGCTTTGCTCTCAGAAGTCGCTCCTGGCTTGGGGAACCATATGGGATGCTGGGGGGGTCGAACCGCGGTCCGTCCTAGGCTAATGTGGGCAAGGCAGACAGTCGCCTTACCTTACCGTTTGCACCACCTCCCCGGCCCCAAAGATATTTTTTTAAAAGTTTCTTATGTATCCTGATCAACTGGCAACCTTCTATTTCTCTAAACATCTGCCTGTGGCATGTAAAATGTCAGTCACATCTGGATGACACAATGTAGCAACATACAATATAACAGTGATACACTGAATGGATGATACAACATAGCAATGATATAATGTATGGATGATATAATGTAAACATTTCGCTTCCTGCTCTAACCCAGCAAAGGGGTACTACGTGATCAAATCATTGGGCCAGCCCTGGAGAAGTCCTAGGTTCAACTCCTGGCACCAGGTGGTCCACAGAGCACTGTGAGGAAGGATCCCTGAGCACAGAGCTAGGAGTACCCCTCCCCACCGCATCTCTTGTTGACTTTCTCCTATTTATCACAAAGTTGGATCTAAGTTTGAGACGCTCTACAATACTATTGTTTTATATATATAAAAAAAAATGTTGGGGTGGTGAGGAAAACCTCTCACCCCTCTGGGTTCTTCTTAGGTTGGACAAGTAACAACATAGTATCTGACAGGCGAGCAAAGACAAATGATTTACCATGTTGCTTAAATAAAGATATCATTAAGGGGCTGGAGAGATAGCACAGCAGTAGGGCGTTTGCCTTGCACACAGCTGATCCAGGATGGATTCCGGCATCCCATAGGGGCCCCGAGCCTGCCGGGAGCAATTTCTGAGCGCAGAGCCAGGAGGAACCCTGAGTGCTGCTGGGTGTGACCCAAAAACAACAACAACAGCAAAAAAAAAAAAAAAAAAAAAGTAAAAGAAAATTTATTTACAGAGCTATAAAATCCTTTTTAAAAAAAAAGTTATGGGGGCTGGAGAGATAGCATGGAGGTAAGGCGTTTGCCTTTCATGCAAGAGGTCATCGGTTCGAATCCCAGCGTCCCATATGGTCCCTCGTGCCTGCCAGGAGCAATTTCTGAGCATGGATCCAGGAGTAGCCCCTGAGCACTGCTGGGTGTGACCCAAAACCAAAAAAAAAAAAAAAAAAAAAAAAAGTTATGGACGTGAGCCAGGGCACCAAGGAGGGAGAAGGGCAAGGCATCCTAGAAGAAGAAGGAATTTGTATTCTTTTTTTTTTTTTTTTTTGGTTTTTTGGGCCACACCCTGTGACGCTCAGGGGTTACTCCTGGCTATGCGCTCAGAAGTCGCTCCTGGCTTGGGGGACCATATGGGACACCGGGGGATCGAACCGCGGTCCGTCCTAGGTTAGCGCAGGCAAGGCAGGCACCTTACCTCCAGCGCCACTGCCCGGCCCCAGGAATCTGTATTCTTACATAATGGTATCGGTTTCCTACCCCCTTACATCCCCTGGCCCAGGGGAGAAAGCCCCATGACCAGGACCTTTAGCCTCCAAACCTACGAGGCACTAACTGGAAGAGATCTACTCTGGCCACTGAGAATTTTCCCAGACACTGACCCCACAGAGTCCAGTTCCCACACCCGGCCTAGACCCCTGGCAGACCCAATCCTTGTGTCCATTTCTTGGGGCCAGAGGGACAGTAAAGCGAGTAGGGCATTTGCTTTGTACACAGGTGACCCAGATTTTCCATCTCCAGCTACCCTATGGTACACCACACACTCCCAGAAGTAATTGCTGCATGCAGAGGCAGGAGTATCCCCTAATATGGCCAGGTGTGGCCCCTAAACAAACACAAATAAAGCACTCTCGTCCCATTTCAGTATTATTCATTAATGCTAATAGTTCTGAGAGTCTAATCTAAGTACTGATATTTTTTGGTAGGAATTAAGCTGGGCACATTGAAAACAAAATAGAATGGGCTTCCTACTTGAAGTTTGAAAGGAAAACTCACCTATTTGGTAAGTATTTCCCAAGTTTAAGCATCCTGAACCCTTTTTTTTTTTTTTTTTTTTTTTTTTTTGTGGTTTTTGGGTCACACCCAGCAGTGCTCAGGGGTTACTCCTGGCTCCAGGCTCAGAAATCGCTCCTGGCAGGCACAGGGGACCATATGGGATGCCGGGATTCGAACCGATGACCTCCTGCATGAAAGGCAAATGCCTTACCTCCATGCTATCTCTCCGGCCCCCTGAACCCTTTTTCATATAAATTCATTGGGGGGGGGGCTGGAGTGATAGCACAGTGGTAGAGTGTTTGCCTTGCACGAAGCCAACACAGGACAGACCCCAGTTCAATTCCCGGCATCCCATAGGGTCCTCCGAGCATGCCAGGAGCAATTTGGGAGTGCAAAGCCTGGAAAGTAAATCCTGAGCATCACTGGGGTGTGACCCAAAACCAAAAAAAAAAAAAAAAATCATTTTTTGGTGAAAATTTATTTTATTTTTTAATTAATATCTTTATTTAAGCACCATAATTACAAACATGTTTGTAGTTGAGTTTCAGTTATTAAAAAAAGTCATATAAATTCATAATAGCATTTTCAAGCCAAACAAACAATAAATAACCTGTCATAACATACCAACAATAAGCAGAGCACTTTTGGGTGGAGGAAGACATAATGCAGGAAAAGAGAGAATGAGAAGGCTAGCAAAGTTCATGATATGATCTTGGTTTTGAAGTGCCCTCGTAGCCATGGAAGTTTCTCTTCTATTTTCTGGCTGACCAAACCGACTTCCAGTTCCCTCTTTCCTACCAGCATCCTCTCACTTTGTAAAGGGTCAAATGGATTAACCACACGGTCCCATGTCAGATAAAAAGAAAAAAGTGTGGAGCCAGAGCGATAGCACAGTGAGCAGGGCATTTGCTTGGCAGGCAGTAGGCTTGGTTTTGATCCCCAGCATCCCATATGGTCCCCCAAGCCTGCCAGGAGTAATTTCTGCAGAGCCAGGAGTAACCTCTGGGTGTGACCCAGAAACCTAAAAACAAAATTGTAGCCTGAATCAACTCAAATGAGCATCTCAGAAACACTACACATGTGCTAATGTTTCCCATTTGATAGGACTTTTTTTTTTTTTTTTTTTTTTGGCTTTAGGGCCACACCCGGCGGTGCTCAGGGGTTACTCCTAGCTAACTGCTCAGAAATAGCTCCTGGCAGGCACGGGGGGAGGGAGGGACCATATGGGACACCGGGATTTGAATCAACCACCTTAGGTCCTGGGTCCGCTGCTTGCAAGGCAAAAGCTGCTGTGCTATCTCTCCGGCCCCTGATAGGACATTTTTCTTCAAAAAAGGGGGCTCTGTAAAAGGACACACTGGCAGACTAACCTAGGATGCTAGGTTTATTTCCTTTCCACTTGAAAATCCATGAGCATAAACCTCCAGTTAGAATATCTTCAGGGGCAGAGAGATAGCAGAGCAGTAGGACGCCAACCCAGAATGAAACTGGGTTCAATTCCCAGCATCCCTGAGCCTGCCAGGAGCGATTTCTGAACTCAGAGCCAGGAACCCCCCCCCCCAGCACTGCTGGGTGTGACCCAAAAACAAACAAACAAAATTTTCTTCAGCACTGTATGTACTCAAGTCCTTGCTTGTGTGACTAACCTCTATTTACAGTAACTATCTACTAACTTGACCAAAATATGGCCTTTTAGACGCTAAAATCAAGGCAAGTTCTTAGACTAGAAAACCTCCAGATGAGTCTCACAAAGAGATATTATTTTGCTACAGCAGCCCTAAAGCTTCATCAAATCACCCTGACCAATTCTCCTAGCGACAGATGGGTAAACATTTCCACAATAACTAACTCAGACGGGAACAATTCCAATTGGGGAATAAGAAGAACATTCCTCATTCCCCTAACCCACTTCTGTTCGAAAGGGATGAGTTTCATCATCCAACTTGGAGGCCTCCAGACATGACAAAAGCCATCCAAAATGCAATACTTTTTCAAGTTTGCCCTTTCCAAAAGATCCTGCTTGCCTGTCCGGTTTGGGGCCCAACACGGTTTCGGGGGGCTGCTGTATTTCTCTATCTAACCAGTCCTGGACATGGAATTATCCAAGAGAAGATCGCTGATATTAAATGATTGAATGACTACTAAAAAAAAAAGCCTCAGGGGAAGAGGCAGGCCCCAACCTGTCAGACAGAAAAAGAAATCACACCATGGCGTGACTTTCATCTGCTTGCCTCAGTTTCCCATTTCCAAACTCCAAACAAATTGGGGAGGAGGAAAGAAAGTGCACAGCTAGCCACCTACCCACCCGGGAACCTTTTGGGGGTGCCCTGGCAGAATGGAAGAGAAAGAAGGCTGTGCCTGCCAGAAAACCTTTTCGGACACCCCTCCCTCCCAGGCAATCCTCTCTACCAAAGGGGACCCCAATTCTTCCATCCAGCTCCTGCCAGCCCACCTCCGAGCAACCAACCACGACCCTTCCCTTTCCTCCCCTTCCCCAATCTGGTTGCACAAACCCTCCAAGCCCAGACCACGACCAGGGACCGCCAGGGAACTTCTCCGAGGGGAGGGGGGAAGAGGAGGCGCCGCGGTGTATTGTGGAGTTTGTAGTTCCCCGGCGCGCTCTGGCCCCTAGCGGCCCCGCGCGCCGGACTCCCACTCCCAGAAGCCCCCGCGCGGCGCCTCCACCTTCCACCCCGGGCGCTGTCATCTCACTGTTCTCGGGACGTGACTGTTTCCACGTCGTGTCCGCAATCGCTCCCGCGCGTGCTCGGGCCTCAGGCTGTACAGCGGCTCGGACCCCGCAGGGGAGGACGCGGGGGGACTCCAGGGGGCGAAGGAACTCGGAGACGCCATGATTGGGAGGGAAGGAGAGCGGCGGCGGCCGGGCTGCGCGGCCAACAACAAGGCGTCTTGAAACTCGAGCGGGCTCGGGTGGCTACGGAGAGCGGACGGGGTCAAAAAGAGTGCGTGCGCGAATCTCTCTTTTGCTCTCTCCCTCTCTCTCTCTCCTACCTACACGTTTTTAGGGTGTTGCTGCTGGGAGGATGACGCCCCCCCATCGGGCAGAAGAGTTGGTGCAGGAAACTGTCTTCTTGGTCGGCCAGGAAGGCAAATAATCTAGTTGAATTTCAATTTAGACATTGAAATTCTATTTGAATTTTTGAAATTCTATTGGTGGTGGGAATGTCCATGATTCAATATCACTAATGTACCTAAAATATTACTGGGAAAGATTTTTAAGCCCCTTTGGTCAAAATAAAAAATATTTAGAAAAGTAAAAAAAAGAAAGAATTTGAAATGGCTGGAGATGGCTCTGTTACTCTTTTCAATGTTCTGCTGACTTCCACTGGATTGTTAGCGGGAGCCGTTTGTCAATGTAGGTGCCTCAAAAGTTCAGGGAGTGTACTTGGAAAGCATCTCGGACAGCCCTCCTAGAAACGTCACACTAATAGAATTATAGTGTACTTTTTTTTGGTGAGGAGAGAGATACTCTGAAGAAATCAGCAGCTTTTCAATAAATTGTCATCTCAGAAGATGGGGCATTGCCATTTTCTGCTCTGGCCTTGGGGGTTGCAGTACTATAGAGGGTTGAAGAAACTTGTCTAGGTGAAACAGCTGATGAAATCATCATTTATTCGTGTGTGTGTGTGTGTGTGTGTGTGTGTGTGTGTATGTGTGTGTGTGTAGAAGCTACCTCATGTCAGGAGCTGTACTAAACCCTAGTAATTACAAAACCTAAAAAAGCAAACATGGTTACTATGTGGAAACTTACAGTCTCGTGGAATAGACCCAATTAAGTGAATAAACACAATGACTGTATAAGAGGATTTAAGACCAGTGGCATGAGGGGAAATTACAGGATCACATGCTTCATGAAACCCTGGTTCAGGGGCCAGAGAGATAGCATGGAAGTAGGGCGTTTGCCTTTCATGTAGAAGGATGGTGGTTCCAATCCCAGCATCCCATATGGTCCCCCAGGCCTGCCAGGAGTGATTTCTGAGCATAGAGCCAGGAGGAACCCCTGAGCGCTGCCGGGTGTGAACCCAAAAACTAAAGCAAAAAGAAAAGAAAAGAATCAGTGGCCCAGACATAAAGCAGAGTAACCTCTTCTTATAGTTGGGTCCAGTTTTTGTAAAATTAAAAGAGGGCTGGCAAAGTAGATCAATGGGTTCAGCACAAGATTTGCATCACCACAGGACCACCAGGAATGACCCTAAGCATTGAACTGGAAGTAATTCCCAAGCATTGTTAGGTGTATTCTCAAAGCATAAACAACAAAAATGTCTATAATAATCTTTGATTATAGGAAAAGGAGGGCAGATTTCTAGACATGGGAGAATTTTTCCCAGAAACTGGGTTTCACCCTTTTTGTTTTAAGATCCTATAGTTATATGATCCTGGTTCTATCCCAGGCATTCCTGATGGTTACCCAAGTCTGCCAGGAGTGATCCCTAAGTGCAGAGCAAGGAGTAGGCCCTGAGCACCTCTGAGTGTGTTTATCCCCCCCCAAAAGATAACAAGGTTTAGGGAAGACCAGAGAAACAGGCCTATGGAATTTACCTTGTATAGGACCCATATTTGATCCCTGGCACTCAGGTCCCTGAGCACTACCACCAGTGATCACTGAGCACAGAGCCACAAGTAAACCCTGGAAACTGCTGGTGTGGCCCAAAAACAAATCAAAAAAGATAGTAAGGGGGTACGGGGGCTGGAGAATTAGCACAGTGGTAGAGCATTCGACTTACATGCAGCTGATCCAGGATGAATGATGGTTTGAATCCCGGCATCCCATATGGTCCCCTAATCTGCCAGGAGCAATTTCTGAGTGCAGAGCCAGGAGTAACCCCTGAGCCCACTGGGTGTGACCCTAAAACAAAACAAAAAAGTTGGTAAGGGAGGTCAGAGAGATAGCATGGAGGTAGAGCATTTGCATTGCATGCAGAAGGACCGTGGTTCGAATCCCAGCATCCCATATGGTCCCCAGTGCCTGCCAGGAGCAATTTCTGAGCATAGAGCCAGGAGTAAGCCCTGAGCGCTTCTGAGTATGACCCAAAAACAAACAACAACAACAAAAAAAAAAAAGACAATAAGGGCCAAAAATGTAGCTCTTGATTTTTATGTGTGAAACCCTGGTTGCCACCCCAGGCATCACACACACAAATAATCTGCTCCAATAGCAGCTCTAATTTATACTTGCCCCTAGGTGAATGTATGAGGTTCTGAGTTTGATTCCTACCACTGCTCAAAAATAAATTAAAAGTTTTGTTTTTGTGCCCGGAGAGATAGCACAGCAGCATTTGCCTTGCAAGCAGCTGATCCAGGACCAAAGGTGGTTGGTTTGAATCCTGGTGTCCCATAGGGTCCCCCGTGCCTGCCAGGAGCTATTTCTGAGCAGACAGCCAGGAGTAACCCCTGAGCACCGCTGGGTGTGGCCCCCAAAAAAAACCAAAACAAAACAAAACAAAAATTTTGTTTTGTTTTTGAGCCACACCCAGTGACGCTCAGGGGTTACTTCTGGCTATGTGCTTAGAAATCGCTCCTGGGGGCCGGAGAGATAGCATGGAGGTAAAGCATTTGCCTTTCATGCAGAAGGTCATTGGTTTGAATCCCGGCATCCCATATGGTCCCCTGAGCCTGCCAAGAGCGATTTCTGAGCATAGAGCCAGGAGGAACCCCTGAGCACTGCCAGCGTTACCAAAAAAAAAAAAAAAAAAAAAGAAAAGAAAAAGAAAGAGAGAGACAGAGACAGAAAGAGGGAGGGAGGGAGGGAGGGAAGGATGGAAGGAAGGAAGGAGGAGGGAGGGAGGGAGGGAAGGAAGGAAGGGAGAGAGGGAGGGAGGGAGGGAGGGAGAGAAGGAAGGAAGGGAGGAAGGGAGAGAAGAGAGAGAGAGAGAGAAAGGGAGGGAGAGAGAGAAGGAGGAAGAAAGGAGAGAGAGAAAGAAAGGAGAGAAAGAAAGAAGAAGAAAGAAAGAAAGAAGAAAGAAAGAAGAAAGAAAGAAAGAAGAAAGAAAAGAAAGAAGAAAAGAAAGAAAGAAAGAAAGAAAGAAAGAAAGAAAGAAGAATGAAAAGAAAGAAAAAGAGAAAGAAAGAAATCGCTCCTGGGGCCGGAGAGATAGCATAGAGGTAAGGTGTTTGCTTTGCATGCAGAACGACGATGGTTCAAATCCCGGCATCCCATATGGTCCCCCGAGCCTGTCAGGAGCGATTTCTGAGTGTAGAGCCAGGAGTAACCCCTGATCATTGCCAGGTGTGACCCAGAAACCAAAAACCAAAACCAAAAACCAAAACAAACAAACAAACAAAAAAAAGAAATCGCTCCTGGCTTGGGGGACCATATGGGACGCTGGGGGATTGAACTGCGGTTCATCCTGGGTCAGCTGCGTGCAAGGCAAATGCTCTACAGCTCAACCATTGCTCAAGCCCCCCAAATAAATAAAATTTAATAACAAAATAATAATAATAAAATTTGAGGGCTGTGGCAATAACTCAATGAGCTGGAGTATATGCTTTCCATGCAGGATCTCTGGATCCAGACCATGGTACCTCATGGTTACCCCAGCATTGACAGAAGGGCTCCACTCCCCACTGAGCAAATTCCAGGAACAAATTCTGAGCACCACTTGGTGTGATTCCAAAATGAAACAATCATAAAAATTAGACACTCTTCGGTGAGACTTGGAGATAAATTCAATATCCACTCAGAGTATCTTACTCAGCTTCCCCTCAACTCCTTCCAGTCACATGTCTCGGACCTGGAGGAACCTGGCACAATATTTTACCCCCAGCCCCGCCCAATTCTAAGTTGCTGGTGTCATTCCGGAAGATTCTAAGACTGAAGCTGCAATGGCCTAGATTAGGACTCACTGGGGGAAACACTATCACTCTGCCCATTTTAGCCAAGTGCGGTGGGTTAAGGCTCAGGTGACAGAATATTACTGCCTCTCAAAACAAGTGACACACTCTGAAGTGGGTTGGAATTAGATGTGGCTGGCCTCTGTTTCCTCTGTACTTAACATCTTACTTTCATTTCCTTGTGTTTAGTTTATTTTTAAGGGGAAACAAAGGGGGAGTGCTGTCTGATAAGCTCTAAGCCATCGCTAAGCATTCAATCTTCTTTGTAAAAGTTGCTTTTATTTATTTCTAATTTGTAATAATTAGTCATTCATTTTTTTTGTTGTTGTTTTTTGTTATTGGGTCACACCCAACAACGGTCAGGAGTTACTCCTGGCTTTAGGCTCAGAAATCGCTCCTGGAAAGCATGGGAGACCATATGGGATGCTGGGATTTGAGCCACTGTCCTTCTGCATGCAAGGCAAACACACCACTTCCACGCTATCTCTCCAGCCCCAGTCATTAATACTTAATAGTTTAATTTATTTCTAATTTGTTTAATAATTTTATGGAAAATAATTTTATTTTGAAGAAATAATTATTTTTAACTTAATTTATTTATTGATTGGTTGGTTTTGGGGCCACACCCTGAGGTACTCAGGGGTTACTCCTGGCTCTGTACTCAGAAATCACCCCTGGCAGGCTAGGGAACCATATGGGATGCTGGGATTCGAACCGAGTCCCTCCCTGGTCAGCTGCATGCAAGGCAAAAGCCCTACTGTTGTGCTATCTCTCTGGCCCTGGAGAAATAATTAATTATTTCATAAAAAATAATTTTATGGGGCCAGAGAGATAGCACAGCAGTAGGGCGTTTGCCTTACATGCAGAAGGACTGTGGTTCGAATCCTGGCATCCCATATGGTCCCCCGAGCCTTCCAGGGGTGATTTCTGAGCGTAGAGCCAGAAGTAGCCCCTGAGTGCTGCTGGGTATGATCCAAAAAAAAATCTTTTTTTTATTTTGGAGAAAGGAACCTCGTATAGGAAAGGAATGATGCACATCTAGTTAGGCATTGGATGGCACCTCAAATGGAGCAAGTGTGCCTAAAGTAAAAGGGGAAAAACTTAGTCAGCATGGGCAACCCCAGAGTGAACTGAGCCTTGAAAAGTACCATATTTTTTATACCATAAGACACACCTTCCCCCCCCCCCATCCCCAATAAGTGCGTCTTATAAAGGAAATGCTGCCTGGAGCTGAAGACTGAGTGCAGGGTAAGAGAGCAGCTAAAAACTATGTGCATCTTATGGTCAGGTGCGTCTTATAGGGCAAAAACTAAGGTACCTGGACCTGGAAGATTGGGTTTTGTGACAAGTTGTTCCATCCATTCCAGACACACCTAAAAGCGAATGGAAATCACCTTCAGGGATCAGCAAGTCATTCTTGCAATGCAGTCTCCTCCCACAGGATCTGAAAGGCTTTACGAGGGGCAGCGTAAGAGTCTACTGCAGAATGGCATCCATTCACTCGATAAATATTTATTGAGAAAGCCTTAGAGATGGGCACCGAGCTAAGTGCTGAGAAGACGTGGATCGATGCAGACACAAGCCTCGTGCTACCCCCCTAGATAATGATTAGGCAATCATCGTGGAATTGACTTTCTTTGGGGAAAGATGGCACCAGGGAGCAAGCAGAGAGCTTTGTGAGACTGAGGGAGTGGGAGCTTTGGGGTAGGCTGGAAAGCCAGGAAATAAGTTCATTAAACCAGGGTGCGGGGTGTTCCAGGCAGAGGAAACTAATCGATGACTAAAATTTAAGTCAAGCAGAGAAGGGAGAGACGGTTCAGCCTTGAAGCTTCAGCAGTGTCCTGCTGGTCCTTCCTCTGTGAAGTAAAACAAGAAGCAAAATAAGAACAAATACTGAAGGTTCGACAGAGACTCTTGTATTTATAGAAAAAAACCTGCCTGGTGATAAGTAATAGTGACTACAGCTTGGGCTGTAGATGGATTGGGTTTATTTATTGAAAAGACTATTTTTTTCCCCTGAGTTAAAGTGACTTTTAATTGTTTCTTTTTTATTTTAAAAGCAGTTTATTGATTAATTGATTGCTTGGTTTTTGGGCCACACCCGGTGATGCTCAGGGGTTACTTCTGGCTCTGTGCTCAGAAATAACTCCTGGAAAAGTTAGGGGACCATATGGGATGCCAGAAATCGAACCAGGTTGGTCGCAGGTTGGCCTCAGGCAAGGCAAATGCCTTACCGCTGTGCCATCTCTCCGGCCCCTAATTGTTTCTTTAAAAATAAGTTTTAGGGGGCCCGGAGAAATAGCACAGCGGCGTTTGCCTTGCAAGCAGCCAATCCAGGACCAAAGGTGGTTGGTTCGAATCCTGGTGTCCCATATGGTCCCCCGTGCCTGCCAGGAGCTATTTCTGAGCAGACAGCCAGGAGTAACCCCTGAGCATCGCTGGGTGTGGCCCAAAAAAATAAATAAAAAAAGTTTTAGGACCAGAGAGATAGTACAGCAGGTAAGGCACTTGTTCTGCACATGGCTGACCAGGTTTAATCCCCAGCAACCCATATGGACCCCTGAGTCACACAAGAATGATTTCTGTGTGTTGAGGAGGAACAACCTCTGAGTACCATCGGGTGTACCCCACCCCTCAAAAAATGCTTTAAAGGTGGACAGGGGCTACGGACAGATATTGAAGGACTGAAGGGCATGTCTTGATTTCTGGAGGCCCTGAGTTTGTTTGTTTAAATACATTTCTTTATTTATTCGTTTTGGGCCACATCCAGTGGCCCTTCGGGGCTATGCCTGACTCTGCACTCAGAAATCACTCCTGGCAGGCTCAGGGGGACCATATGGGATGCCAGGGATGGAACCCAAGTCCGTCCTAGATCTGCCACATACAAGGCAAATGCCTTACCGCTGTGCCATCACTCCGGCCCTGGAGGACACCCTGAGTTTTATTCTCAATGCCCCATACCCCTCCACCTCAATATAACCCTGGCAACCCTGAGTGTTGCTGTACATGGAAGGGTGTGTGTGTGTGTGTGTGTGTGTGTTATGTATGTATGTGTGCGTTGGCCCCTAGTACTGCTTGCCCAACCATGTATCATGCAGTGGCTGCCAATCACTCCTGAGAATGCAGGAGAAATTGTGAAGGGTCATCCACATAACCCCTCACGCCCACCCCACCATACATCCCTCAGTGCTACTTTAGACTTGACTTTCAAGACCCCCTCAAAAAAAGAAAAATGAGTGGCTTAAGCGAACCACTAGAGGTCGCTTCTAGCCCTAGGGTAGGCCTTGAAGCCGCTCTCCTTATTAGTCACAGGAGCCCATCTGTTGGTATGAAGTGTTTCTATTAATATCTTGTATAATAATGAGTATGTTGGAAAGTTTGGAAAAATGAAAGAACTCACTTATTAATATGATAGGGCAATTAATTTTCCTTCACTTTCCTACCAGCATCTGTCACCTCCTACTCTGCTTTCTCTCCCTCTTGTCCTGGCCACCTCCAAGGGCCAACTAACTCCTCCCTCCTTTTTCATGTCCCCCCTCCCCAGGATGTACCTCCAAAATTCTCTTTCGTGCCCCTAAAATGCAAGACTGCCACCTCTTCTTCAGCATGCCAATTGCCTTCCAGAAACCCATTTATTTTTCTTTGGGGGGAATGTTTGTGTTTAGACCAACCTGGCAGTGCTCAGGGGTTCTCCCTGGCTCTGTGCTCAGGAATCACCCCATTAGTGGTCCTTGGGGAGCTATAGATGATGCCAGGGAGGATAGAATTGAGGTTGCCTGCATGCAAGGCAAGTTCATCGTCTCCTGTTCCATCTCCCTGGCCTGGGAAGGGACTTCACTTTTATATTTCATAACAAATGTATTTCAACATATACTGTATATATTTTGTTTTTGTTTGTTTTGGGGGGGTCATATCCAGTGGTGATCTTCCCCTTCTCCTTGAAATGAATTTCACGTCAGTTTTGATTATAACTGACCTTTACTATTTCTTTTCTTTTCTTTTCTTTCTTTTTTCTTTTTTTTTTTTTTTTTTTTTGGTTTTTGGGTCACACCCAGCAGCGCTCAGGGGTTAATCCTGGCTCTACACTCAGAAATCGCTCCTGGCAGGCTCGGGGGACCATAGAAGATGCCGGGATTTGAACCACCGTCCTTCTGTGTGCAAGGCAAATGCCCTACCTCTATGCTATCTCTCCGGCTCCAACTATGTCTTCATTTTTCTGATGCTTTAACTATAGAGCATCATGAACTTATTTACCTGTAATCCCCTCGATCATCATCATTAGTTGTAGTGTTATTCCAGTGCTTAGTAGTATCCCAATGCTAAATACACCTCAGGTCCTCATATCTGCAAGGTAAGTGCTCAAGAACTGAGCTATAAGCCCACTCCAGCCTCAGCATTTGGACCTGAGCTCCTGCCCTACGACATTTTGCCTCTTCCTAGAACATGGCTGGCACCTTAAGTCCAGAGTTTTACTCAGGGTCTCTGATCTGACTCCAAGTTCTTCTAACTCCAGGTGCTATTGTGTGAAACCACCACATGAAACCGAATTACATCCTGCATCCGCAGTCACACTCTTCTTCACTCTCCTGAGGAAAAACTAAAATTTCGAGGTTGGAGTGATAGAAACACTTGCCTGGCATGTGGCTTGCCTTGCATGCAGCTGACCTGGGCTTGATTTCTGGTACTCCAGAAGACCGCCCCCCAAAGCACCTCCAGAAGGGATCCCTGAGTGCAGGGCCAGGAGTAAGCCTCTGTTAGTTGTGGGCCCAGCACACCTCACTTCCCCAACCTCCCACAAAAGAGAGAGAGAGAGAGAGAGAGAGAGAGAGAGAGAGAGAGAGAGAGAGAGAGAGAGAGAGAGAGAGAGAGAGAAATTTTCTCCATAGCACTTCTCACTGGCAGTCAAGCCATTTTTATATATTTATTCTGTTTACTTTATGTCTTCACCCCATTACAACATAAACTCTAAGAGCAGGTACTTTAGCACTATTCATCGCTTATTCTCTGACACATAATAGGTGTTGAGTGAGCAAATAATCTGACTTCTAGTCATTGTTATAAAGCTTGGAGTTACTGAGTAACGGACTGTAGAAGATGATGACAAACATTATCTTCTCTTCAAAGGTTCTCTAACTATTAAAAATAGAAATCAAAGCCAGGGAAATGGATAGGACACATCCTGGCATGCTGGATATTGGTGTGCAGTCCCTGACAACACATGGTCTCCTGACCACTGCCACTGTAGCCCACCAATTTATAAAAATAAGAACAAACCGGGGCCAATGAAGGGGCGCTAGAGGTAAGGTGTCTGCCTTGCAAGTGCTAGCCAAGGAAGGACAGAGGTTCGATTCCCATATGGTCCCCCCAAGCCAAGGGCAATTTCTGAGTGCTTAACCAGAAGTAACGCTGAGCATCAAACAGGTGTGGCCCCAAAAATAAAAAAAAAAAACCAAAAACAAAAAAAAAAAGAACAAACCATATAAATCTAAAATCTATTTACGTAAACAAAATAAAAATAAATATAAACTTGGGCCAGAGCAATAGTAGAGATTTGGCCGACATGGGTTTGATTTCCAGCATCCCATATGGTTCTTTGAGCACTGCCAGGAAGAGTAACTCCTGAGTGCAGTAATCCCTGAGCATTGCCAGGTGTGGTTCCAAAATAAAAATACATTTATAAACAGTAATAAATATAATCAATGGATTGGGGAGGTAGTTTTATGACCTGGAGCATATACTTTGCAGGTAGGAGCCTTGGGTTTGATCCCCAATGACATGTGCTTCCCCCAACTACTTTTAGGAGCATCCCCCGAGCACTGAGCCAGGAGTAGCCCCTTAGCACCACTGGCTGTGATCCAAAAACAAAAGAAACCAAAAGACCTAGCATGAGGCCTGGAGATATAGTACTTGCAATGAGATCAAGGTGGATTTGATATCTATATGGCCTCTCAGTCCCACCAAGAGTGACCCTGGAGCACAGAGCCAGGAGGGAGTCCTGAGCACTGACAGGTATGTGCCCAAAACAAACAAAAACCCCATAACATACAAAATGCAGGGGGAGATTAAGAGCATAATTAAACTGTTTAATAAATATGGCCTTTTAATATGTGATTTTTGTGTTCAGCAATACTTTTGATAATAAATACATACTTATGGGACTGAAAAGATAGTACAGAGATAGGGCATTTGCCTTGCATGTTGCCAACCCATGACGAAAGGTGGTTTGATTCCTGGCATTCCATATGGTCCCCCAAGTCTGCCAGGGGCTATTTCTGAGCATAGAGCCAGGAGGAACCCCTGAGTGCCACCAGGTGAGACCCTCCCCAAAATAATAAATACATACCTGTTGATAATAATTTCTTGTTTGTTTTGTTTTGTTTTTTGGACCATACCTAACTATGCTCAGGGCTTATTTCCTTTTTTTTTTTTTTTTTGTTATAATTTCTTTTTTGTTTTGTTTTGTTTTGTTGTATTTTATTTAAACACCATGTTTACAAGGTTGTTCATACTACAGGTTTTTTATTCCACAGATAAAGTTGTTCACGGTGAAGTTACAATCATTTAATGCGTAACAACTTTCATCAGTGCACATTTTCCACCACCAATGACAACAGTTTCCCTCTTACCCTCCCTGATGACAGGGCTTACTTCTGATTCTGCACTCAGATAGAGCTCCCGGTGGGCTTGAGGGCCATGTGGGATGCCAGGGAAAGAACTCAAGGTTGGCTGCATGCAAGGCAAGTGCCTACCTGCTGTATTATTTCTCCAGCCCTCATAATTTCTAAATACTTACATGTTAGTTTGAAAATTATGTTTTTAGTTTTTATTTTCTATAATACACAAGATGAAACATAAAAAGTTTCAGGTGACTCAAAAGTGAGTTACCACTGGTGAAGAAAATGCTGTTGGAACATTGTAGGCCTGAAGCGCAACTATGAGACACTTTGTAAATCACAGCGCTGCAATACATTTGTTTTTGTTTTTGTTTTGTTTTTGTTTTTGTTTTTTTTTGTTTTGTTTTTTGGGTCACACCCTGTGACGCTCAGGGGTTACTCTTGGCTATGCGCTCAGAAGTTGCTCCTGGCTTCTTGGGGGACGATATGGGACGCCGGGGGATCGAACCGCGGTCCGTCCTAGGCTAGCGCAGGCAAGGCAGGCACCTTACCTCCAGCGCCACCACCCGGCCCCTGCAATACATTTTTTTAAGTGACTTGCCTTTTTGGAACAATGACTTCATGGCAAATAGAGAAACTATGAAGTTCAACAAAATTAATAATCTATTATAAATACTTGCACAACTTTAATTTTTATCAAATGTTCATAAAAATTATATCGAGAGCCGGTGAGGTGGCGCTAGAGGTAAGGTGTCTGCCTTGCAAGCGCTAGCCAAGGAAAGGACCACGGTCCCATATGGTCCCCCCAAGCCAGGGGCAATTTCTGAGCGCGTAGCCAGGAGTAACCCCTGAGCATCTAATGGGTGTGGCCCGAAAAATAAAAAAACAAACAAACAAAAATTATATCGCACTGGAGAGACAGCACAGCAGTAGGGAGTTTGCCTTGCAAGCGGCCAACCCAGGACAGGCGTTGTTTCGAATCCCAGCATCCCACATGGTCCCCAGTGCCTGCCAGGAGCAACTTCTGAGCAGAGGGCCAGAGAGCTGCCGGGTGTGGCCCAAAAACAAAAACAAAAACAAATTATATCACACATGACTCATTATTACATAGAATTTTACTGAGAGCATGGACTACTCTGAGTTTATTATGGCAAAATATATTTTACCAGCAAATACAAAATTGATGTCAATTAAACACTGTTGTTCACACTGAGGAATCTGAGGAATTATTTTACTCAGGGAATTATGTGATGCCAAAGATCAAACGTGGTCCCCTGCACACAAAACAAGCACTTCAGTCACTTTGGCCTCTTTCCAGCTCCTAATTTAAAAACTTTTGAAAGGAAATGCCAGAAGTGCCTGTGCCAGAGCATCTCTTGGGGACTCACAATACACAATGGAATACGATGCAGCTCTAAGAGAGAACAAAATCATGCAATTGTCCCCAGTGTGGATGAGACTAGAGAATATCATGATGAATGAAGACATTCAGAAGGAAAGGGATCACGACAGAATGATCTCACTTGTCTATGGTGTTACACCCCACTCAGGAAGGGCACACATCAGAAGTGTTTTTTTAGCCTTCTTAGGTGTAGTGCACTCCTGAAAAAGAATTATTTGCCAAAAAGGCCCGCTTAGAGTAGTCAAATCAGTAGACCCTTTGCGTGGATTGTTTGGCTATAATTCTAAACGTGGCTGTGACTCTCTCTCTCTTTATTTTTGACCATTATTAGAAATCAGGCCTCAGTATTTCTTTCTAACAAAGAAAATACAGTATCAAAGCCCGCCAAAAGTCTCCTGCTGAGCTTCTTTGTGATCCCTTTCTCTCCCCCCATTTTCTTAAAGGTATCTGGTTTCTCTTTACCTGTTTCTTCATATGCTAATTCTAGCCTTGATCTCATTGGTTCATCCCCTTTTCCTTTCTCCCTGGCTACGCCCAAAAATCCGTCTATATAAGGCCCAATAAAGCCTCTGGCCTCTCTCTCTCTCTCTGGCCTCTTTCACCATGTAGTTCTGTGTGGTTTCATTTATTTCATATTTCATAATTCATATTTCATATTCGCCCTCTTCGTGCTCCCGCTTGATTCCCAGTGGGAAAAAGAACCCACTAAGGTTTGCTTAGGGACTTTTTATCTTATCAGAATAAAAGGTCCGCAGCACTATGGGACTTAAAGGTACACAGCAAGGTAGCATGTAAGGGCAAAGGCAACATAACAGGAAACCTGATCCACGCGGCTGAGTTGGTAGTGGGGAGTGGGGTTGACAGGGAGGGAATTGGGGTCTTTGAGGGAGGAAGGGAGGTAAATTGAGGATGAGTGTTGATGAAGTTGAGTTTATGTGCATGGGAAACTATCGTTAACAATATTGTAAATCGCAGAACCTCAATCAATTAAAAAAAGTTAAAACCCCACCCTGATCTCTGCTGCCCTGGGGTGGGTAGATGGGCCTTAGTGGTAGCACCCTGCACCCCACCCCTTGGCTCTTTCCCCCCACTGGAGAAGTTGTTGGCATGTGTTGGTATCTGTATTTGCATCTAGAAAGTAAGATCAAAGACGAATGGAGGGTCTGGGCCCACCCAGGAATGTGTCTCCCTCATTTCCACCTCCCCTTGCCTCTGCTAGTTCAGTATCTGCCCCTAACCCCCACCCCTCAAGTTGGGCACTCAATAAATAGTTTCTATCCAAGGGGAAAAAAAGAAAACAAAAAGTTAAAAATGTATGTATATATACATAGATTTATATAATGTATATAATATATTTATATATTTATATACTTATATATATATACTTATATATATTTATATATTTATATAATGTATATAATATATATATTATATACATATAATATGTATATATAATACATAATATATTGAAAGGTCCGGAAGTCCTAATTTTAGCTGCCCGGCGCAAAGAAATGAAGAGGCTTATGAGTTCCAGCAGATGCTTTAAAAAGTGCTTTTAATACTGACCATTATGAATGGTCAGGGTCTATGAATTCCCACCAGAATCAAAGACCTCATGGGTCCCTCGTTACCCCCTTATATAGGATGGGAAGTGGGAGGGGAAGAAGAGTCCTTGAGGGCTGGACTTCCGCTACAATAACACCAATGATTCGTGAGGTAGGGGTAGAGGTGGGGCCGAGGCAGTGACGACTTCCTTAAGGGTGGGGCCAAAGCCGTGACAACTTCCCTAAAGGGCGGGGCACCCACCAAGGTTGGTGGGGGGGGGGCTGATTTCCCTTTTCAATCCCCACTTCTTGTACTGGAGGCTTCTAATCCTAGAAGCCAATGTGATTTTGGGGCCTTTACTTTTTGATATTACTGGTTATAATTATTTGCATGAGCTAACCCTGCATGGGCCAATGGCTACCAGAAGTAAAAAGGCTTAGGAGGGGCCCCAGTAGGAGTATTAGATAGGGGAGAATTCCATTCCATAAAGACCATAAGGGACCATTTAATAGCTTTGTATCTTGGCCAGCTACTCTTGATGGTGCTTGATTTTGTTTTACACATTTGAAATTAACTTTTGTGAGAGTTTGTTATTTCTGTTTAGCCCTGCTAGTTTTGCTTTTCCAGTTACCAATTTTCCTGCAACTTCTGAGCCCTACCAGTAGAGTGCTCAGACCTAGGAGTGCCTAAGAAATGTATGCTAGGCAGAGGGATGGGCTCTGTTCCTGGGATGATGTTAATGTTGGGGAGCACTAATGCTGGGATGCATAAGCCAAATTTTTACCACATATTTATATCCGTTTCGGAGGTAAATACCCTGGGCTAGAGGGATCAGGCAGGACTTTTGAGCACTGAGTACCTTCTACCTGACCCAGGTTTACAGATTTGGTGCTGTTATGAATAGCAAACAGAAGATTTAAAGCTAAACGGGATTACCTTTTGACATAAGTACAGGTAGAAGAAGCAAAGGTTAGATTACCTAGTGAGACAGGGACAGCCAGAGGCCAATTTCCCCCACCCCCAAGAGGGAGGCAAAGGCTGAGGTTTTGCTTTACACACCCATTCTGGCCCCCCAAACACACACATGGGAAGTAGAGGACCGGAGGTAAGCAGTTCGAGCCCTTCCTTAGCAAGTGCCAGGGAGAGCATTTTCAGAGTTAGTGAGTGCATTAGGGCTGAAGTGTGCCCGCCGGACCCGTATCTTGAGAGGATCCTCAGTGTGCTTCACTTTTCAGGTTTTAGATGGAAGGCGTGAACCCAGGAAGCATGCAGTCCACCTTGACAGCAGTTCTTTTCACATAGGCTGTGAATTCCACAACGAAAATAAGGAGGTTTCTGCTTTCTTTTCTTCATTTCTGCAACTTAAACAGCTGTTGGGGTAGAGAGCCCTAAACTTCAGTTGCCTTTCCTGCACCTAGAAGTTATTAGAGGGAACGTGGTCGGAGATCAATCTTCTGTAGCTACTTCAGGCTGACAGGGGACTGCAGTTTCAATCTCTAGATAGGGTGAAATCTCATATTTTCCTAAAGGAGCAGTTAACTGGTTCACTTTTGCAGTTTTAACACCTGAAAAGGATTAGATTAATTATACAGGGGAATATTACTTAACCCACTCAGGCCTTGGAGCAGTAAATAGCACAACTTGAATGGCACAGCTGTTCTTATTGTCTGTAATGATAGCACAAATTAATCAACAGAAAACAAAGCATTATAGCATTATGAATAAACACAGTTTTGAGTTACTTCAGTTAGACTAACATTTGCATTTACAATTTATGATTTGGTTTAATACAACTAGTAAGAGCATTTTTACATAAGTTACTTCAAAGAAGTGGGTTTTAAATTAGGCCCACTAGAATTTTAATTAGCTACCAAAAATGGTTTTTCTCTCCACCTTTACCTTGTACCTTACCCGGTATTTGAATAACTTGGCTTTTTCCTTTGCACATATACAGCACTGTTGGAGAAATCTCCATCTGGGGCACCCCCATTACTTACAGAGCTTTTCTGAGGATAGGTTGTGGAAACTGCAGGTTTTTCACAGTCACTCAGGTTTGGCTGATGAGTTGGTCGGTTCAGCATGAGGTTCTTCTGGCTGGGCATCTCACCCTCTGCAGGAATTTTTAGAGGTGACTTGTCTGTTCCACTCCTCTCCAGGTTTGGAAGAGACTGACCTCGAATTCTCTTCTCCTGAGATAGAGGGGGAGAGCAGGGCCCACAGGCTGTGATGATCTTCTAGGAAAATCTTCAATTTCCTTACTCAGGCCATTTATTTCAGTTTCTCGCCGGTGCCTGCTTGTCACACCGCCTCAACTCCAATTATTCCTCTGAAAGAGGGCTTTGGGGTTCCCTTACTAATTTTTTTGATTTTCTGTTTGCATGAGGACTACTCCCCATGCAGAGAGAAAAGCCATTTGCTTGTATTCTGTGCAAAGCAACATGATGCCATGACATAAATGGTACTAAAAGGTTCTGGGAGAAGAGAAAAAGCAAATATTACTTAAATTACTTAGATAATTTTAGAATTTTTTTTTTTTTTTTTTGCAACGAAACATTTTATACATTTTTAAATAAAACCATGACCAATTTTATAAAACCTCCTGTGATACAAATATTAATGTTCTTGGTAACATATAATGAAAAATTGCAAAATAATATTTTAATTATGCTTAATTCTAAATATAGAAATTCACTTAGTTTTCTAAACAGAAAACACCAGGAATTTACGTTACACAAATTAATGTTGAAAACCAGAAAGAATGAATGCTTACTACTTTTGATAGAACATGCTTAAAAACATTTACATTTTTTTTAAGCTAGAGACATATTAATAATTATTTAGATTGATTATACACATTTTTATTACACATTTTTAATTTTTTTTTTACACCACTTTTTTTTTCTGCATGCAAGGCAAACGCCCTACCATTCGGCTCCTTTCTTTTTTTCTCCCCCTTTTTTTTTTTTTTTTTAAGCTTCGCCACTCATTTTTTTGCAGTGGTTTCGCTGCTAAAAATTTTCATGTGCACCGAAAAACAAACAAAAATAACAACAGTAATTTGCAACATTTTCTTATTAATTTTTTTAAAAAACCTTTAAGTTAGAAATTTAAATGCTTAAAAAAAATTTTTTTTTTTGACTTCCAAACCATTTGCTAGATTTTTCTTTGATATGTAAATGACCTACATTCCTCAGCCAGGTGGAGCTGGGAGGACAATAGTTTGCCCTGGGGCGTGGTGAATTTCTTCACCACGTGGTGAGTTAAAAAGCATTTTTTTTTTCTTTTTCGGCTAGAAAAAAAACGGCCAGTTGCTCTTTTTGGCCTGAACGCATGGCAGGATAGTTGGGGAATTGCAAAGTTCAGAAATTCTCCAGGAAAATTTATTCCCGATGGCCATTTGAGAAATCTGGGATTTGCAATTTCCAACACCCCCCGCCAAGTCCCTAGTGTGGACCTTGCATGCGCCAGCTTCCTGGTTGGGTGGGGAGCGGGTTAGGCGGGTTTCGGGCGCCCTCTCGCCGCGCCGCGGGCAGCGGGGGTTGCGCGTTTCGCTGCTGGGACGACTGACGGGCGAGGGAGACGCGGGCTCACCGGCGGTCGGCCCCTTTCCCCAGGGGTCGGCCCTTGAGAGGGGGTCGGGCTTGCGTCCCGTGGTTAGACAAAAAAAAAAAAAACATAGAACACACAGACAAGAAACAGACAGACAAACAGACAGCGTGGCGCCACAAATAACCAAGCAAAATGCGTTCAAGTAATCTCTGCATTCCACAATAAATCCTAGACAGACAACTATGCCAATGACCAAGTTCTTGAGCTCCAAAAATCACAGACAGACAACCTCTTCAGCAGCTCGGAACGTCTTCCAGCTGCTCTTACTAAACCCCTGGGGTACCACCAGGGTCGTGACCTAAGCAGCCAAAGTTCGTCAACCTCTTGCCCATCTGGTATACGCATCAGACGGGGAACCACACACACCTGGAAACGCATCAGGTGGAAGATTCCTTAGTCACCCGGGGGGACTTTAACCCCCCTATGAAACAAAGTCTGCTTCTACTCGGTTTCCACATCGAGCAAAGAGCTCATAACATTTGCCAAACCACCACAAAGCTAGCTTCCCACTGGACACAGAATACAACATAATCTCAGACTAAGACAGACACGAAGCAAAGCGTGCTCACACACACACATACACACATCAGAACTCACCAGACACCTTTTCATAGCTTTGTGCCGGGCAGAATGAGTGAGGACTCCTGGCTGGCTCGCCAAAATGAAAGGTCCGGAAGTCCTAATTTTAGCTGCCCGGCGCAAAGAAATGAAGAGGCTTATGAGTTCCAGCAGATGCTTTAAAAAGTGCTTTTAATACTGACCATTATGAATGGTCAGGGTCTATGAATTCCCACCAGAATCAAAGACCTCATGGGTCCCTCGTTACCCCCTTATATAGGATGGGAAGTGGGAGGGGAAGAAGAGTCCTTGAGGGCTGGACTTCCGCTACAATAACACCAATGATTCGTGAGGTAGGGGTAGAGGTGGGGCCGAGGCAGTGACGACTTCCTTAAGGGTGGGGCCAAAGCCGTGACAACTTCCCTAAAGGGCGGGGCACCCACCAAGGTTGGTGGGGGGGGGGCTGATTTCCCTTTTCAATATATATATATATTAGTTTTAGGGTCATACCCGGTGGGACTCGGGTGTTACTCTTGACTCTGTGCTCAAAAAATAATCCTAGGGGCCCGGAGAGATAGCACAGAGGCGTTTGCCTTGCAAGCAGCCGATCCAGGACCAAAGGTGATTGTCCCATATGGTCCCCCGTGCCTGCCAGGAGCTATTTCTGAGCAGACAGCCAGGAGTAACCCCTGAGCACCGCCGGGTGTGGCCCAAAAACCAAAAAAAAAAAAAAAAAAAAAAAAAACCAAAATCCTGGCAGGCTTGGGGGACCATATGGGATGCTACAGATTGAACCCAGGTTGGCCATATGCAAGGCCATTGTGCTATTGTTCTGGCCTCTAAAAACCTTTTTTTTTTTTTTGGTTTTGTTTTGGTTTTGTTTTTGTTTTTTTGCGTCACATCAGGCAGTGTTCAGGGGTTATTCCTGGCTCTGTTCTCAGAAATCACTCCTGGCAGGCTCGGGGAACCATATGGGATGCCAGGATTTGTACCACCATCCTTCTGCATGCAAGGCAAATGCCCTACCTCCATACTATCTCTCTGGCTCCTAAAAATCTCTCTCTCTCTCTCTCCTCTCTCATCTCTCTCTCTCTTCTCTCTTCTCTCTCTCTCTCTCTCTCTCTCTCTTTTTTTTTTTTTTTTGGTTTTTGGGTCAAACCAGGCAGTGCTCGGGGGTTACTCCTGGCTCCATGCTCAGAAATCGCTCCTGACAGGCTCAGGGGACCATATGGGACGCTGGGATTTGAACCAATGACCATCTGCATGAAAGGCAAACACACTACCTCCATGCTATCTCTCCGGCTCTAAAAATCATTTTTTAAAAATTTATTTCTTGGGGCCTGAGAGATAGCACAGCGGCGTTTGCCTTGCAAGCAGCAGAATCAGGACCTAAGGTGGTTGGTTCGAATCCTGGCATCTCATATGGTCCCCCATGCCTGCCAGGAGCTATTTCTGAGCAGATAGCCAGGAGTAACCCATGAGCAATGCTGGGTGTGGCCCAAAAACAAAAAACAAAAAAAAACAAAAAAAAAAAAAATTGGGGCCGGCGAGGTGGTGCTAGAGGTAAGGTGTCTGCCTTGCAAGTGCTAGCCAAGGAAGGACCTCGGTTCGATTCCCCCGGCGTCCCATATGGTCCCCCCAAGCCAGGGACAATTTCTGAGTGCTTAGCCAGGAGTAACCCCGGAGCACCAAATGGGTATGGCCCGAAAAAAAACAAAAAAATTTTAAAAATTATTTCTTTGTTCTGCCAGCAGGAGGTCAATGCCTTAAGAAGTTTTTCCCAAAAGAAAGGATAAAACAATGTGTTCTAAAATATTTTTAATTCTCAATTAGCAAAGATATCTTCAGTTAAACGAGTATAGCTCAAAGGACTGAAGCACAGAGCCAGAGGCCTGGGTTTTATCTCCAGCACCACCTATTGGTAGGAGTGACTCTGGAATATCGAATCTTGAATAGTCTGAGTGCTGGCCCGGTGTGAGCACAAAACAGAACAAAACAAAACAAAAAGCAATACTACAACTTTCATTTCCTATTCTGGGAAAATAAAACCATTGCTAACAATGTTCAGTGCACCGGAAGTATCTGATAAAGGTTCTGAATTGATTCCTGTCAGGGCTGGCATGTCACCTTGAAACCCACATGATGGGGTCCAACCACAACTATCCCACACTGGGTCTGTATTTGGGCACTAGACTTTAGAGAGGTAATGAAAGAAAAATAAGATTGTATGATTGAATCCTGTTCAAGGTGACAGATGTCATTATAAGACAAGACATTAGAGTACAGACAGACAGTGACCATGTGAGCAGGGAGCTTCAAGAAGAAAGATCCAGAAGAAACCAACTCTGCCAGTACCTGATTTGCACACCTCGTCTCAGAGCTGTGAAGTGTGTGTGTGTGTGTGTGTGCAAATTGTCTTAGCCACCGTGTGCAGAGTATTCTGTTATTCTAGCCTGGAGGTGGTGGCCAGGGGACCAATTTCCACCAGAAGGAGTACTGTGGGGACTATGTCAAAACAGATTATATTTTAGGTAAATTTTTTGTTTATTTTGAGGGCATACCTAGCAGTGTGTGGGGCTCACTTCTATATAGGGGTTTGGGGTATACATATGAGAAGCCAGGGGTTGAACCTGCAATGCAAGTGCCCTACTCACTGTCTTAGTTCTCCCTGCATAGTTTCTTGTGGCTCCCAGTTCCAGATTCACGTGTCTCTGCCAGCTGTCCTCTTCCATCTTCCATTGTTATTTCAGGGTCTCTTTCCTCCATTCTCTATTGGATTTAGAGGGAGAAGTGAATGAACAGAAGATATCACCATGTGATGTTGGTGAGGAAGACCGTCTTGTTTTTGCTTAGTCTGAGATAAGGTGGGAATCCTGCCAACTTCATCTCTCACAGCTGAGAGCAAGGTCGACTCTGGAGGAAGTGGAAGGTTTTGCTGCTCAGGAATCTCATGATCTGGCTATGTGGCATCTCTGCTGTGGGTCACCAACTGCCAGGCACATCCCCTAGTTATCTTGCTGTTGCTATGGCAGAGTCACCACCGGCGCTCCTGTTGGCTGCTTAAACTGGGAGCATGCTCAGTGGGGATGGGCTGTGGGTGGTGGGGAATCAATGATAGATTAGACTCCCTGGTGAATGCATCAGTCTCATATACTGGACAGGCTGGTTCTTGGAGACTTCTTGAGGGACAGACATTCAGCAACCGTTCTTCAGCTGGCTCCCAGTCAGCTGGTTCCAAGTTGAAAGGAGGCCACAGAGGGAAGGAATAAAATTAAGGACTTTCTTTGCAAAAGCATTGGTCAAAGGGAACTGTAGGGTCAGAAAGATAGTACGATGGGTTAAAGAGCTTGTCTGGCGTACAAACAAATGGGGTCCAAATCCCTGGCACAGTATATGCCTGGCCTGAGTGATCCCTGAGCACAGAGCCAGGAGAAAGGCCTGAGCACTAGCAGGTGTAGCCCCCAAACCAAATAAATATCTGGCAAACTGTGCTTTGCCAAATATGTGGCTCAGTGGAATAGCACTGCCTTGCATGTATGAAACCCTGGGTTTGGTTCTTGGCACACCATAGTCCTTTGAACACTGCTGGGTATAAACTTCCCTGCCAAAATAAATGCAAATTTTGTTCTCGGTGCTAGTTTATGTGGTTATTTAACAAAATATCACCAAATCTTAGGGTTCTCTCTCTCTCTTTCTCTCTCTCTCTCTCTCTCTCTCTCTCTCTCTCATACACATAGAAACTTATACTTAGAGCTGGAAAGATAGCATGGAGGTGAGGTGTTTGCTTTGATTGCAGAAGGATGGTGGTTTAAATCTCAGCATCCCATATGGTCCCCGAGACTGCCAGAAGTGATTTCTGAGCATAGAGCCAGGAGTAACCCCTGAATGCTGCCGGGTGTGACCCAAAAACCAAAAAGAAAAAAAAAAAGAAAAAAGAAACATATACTACTCATATAAATATGTATAATTTATTTATTTATTTTTTGGTTTTTGGGTCACACCCAGCAGCGCTCAGGGGTTAATCCTGGCTCTATGCTCAGAAATCGCTCCTGGCAGGTTCGGGGGACCATATGGGATGCTGGGATTTGAACCACTGACCTTCTGCATGAAAGGCAAATACCTTACCTCCATGCTATCTCTCCGGCCCCTGTATGATTGATCTTAAAGCAACTTAGTTGGGATAAAAATATAAGACAAGGGGCCAGAGTGTTATTACAATAGGTAAGGCATTTGCTTTGCATGTGGTCAACCCGGGCTTCGACCCCTGGCATCATCACATAGGTTCCCCCAAGTTCTTCCAGTAATGATCCCTGAGTACAGAACCAAAAGTAAGCCCTGAGCATCACTGAATGTGAAAAAAGAAGAGGAAGGATGAAGAAGGGGAGGAAGAGAAAGAGAAGTAAAAGAAGGAAGAGGAGTAGAAGACAAGGAGGATGAATGTAAGTAAATGAAGTAGAAGAGAGGAGTAGAAAGAGAAGAAGAGGAATAAAAGGAGAGGAGAAGAAAAGAGAAAGAAAAAGATCTAGAGATTTAGAAGCATGAACTTCTATTCCCTTTTTTGTATGACAACATACTTTGTTTTTGTTTTGGGGCCACACCCGGTGATGTTCAGGGGTTCCTCCTAGCTATGCACTCAGAAATCAGTCCTGGCTTGGGGGACCATATGGGATGCCAAGGGATCAAACCATAGTCTGTCCTAGGCCAGGATGGGCAAGGCAGATGCCTTACTGCGCGCCATGGCTCTGGCCCCTTGTATGATAAAATATTATCGATTTTTTTGAGTAGCATTTATTAGTCTGGATTCACTCAGAAAAGTACATTCCCTTCCCTGAATTGCCAAGGAAAAGTTTCCTTCAAAGTGAAGTTCCCTTTGGGACTAGGAACCTGCCCTCAGGTTTCACTTTCTTATCCTGCCCCTAAGCCCTATCCCCCCAAAACAAAGAGCCCCTAGACTCAACCCATCTAAAAATCCATTGGAGAGGATATAATGTGCAGAGCCACGGCAAGCAAATGAGAAGCCTAAGTCCATGAGGAGGAGGAATTTTTTGTCTTTGAGCTCCATAACTCTGGGCTGTGTGATGGTGTAAAGAAAGATTACTGTGAGACTTCTAGGAAGGCATGCCCAAGAATGCTTGTGGGATTCATTTAGCCCCCACATAGGCACACAAAGATGTGACTTTGGTCGCCACAATTACAGAGTACTGTAGCAAGTGCATGCTTCTGTTGTTTCCTTTTGGTTTCTGGGCTACATCCAGTGGCCCTCAGGGGCTACTCAGCTCTGTACTCTCTCAGTTCCACGTTGATCTGTTGAAACCATGTCTCCCACATGTAAAGTCTGTGCTCTAGCCTTTGTATCAGGCATTTCTCTCACACTTTGTTCCATTCCTGAGAAAATATCCCTATTTTACAGATGAGAAACTGAGGCACAGAGTTCTCAAGATGCTCAAGGTTTCACAGCTGGTAATCAGAGAAAAATGAGAGCTGGCCCCAACGATGTCCAACTCCAGAACCCTCAGTATGCCTGACGCCCATGGTAAATTCAGAGAAGAGAAATTCCCCTAAAACTGTAATGGAATACACAGGATCCATTTTTTTATTTTTGGATGTAGCTATTAGGATCAGGGTGTTTTTCTTTTTTGTTTTAAATTTTTCACCAAGTAACTTTACCTAGTTATAATTGTTTGAATCAAGTAGAGTTTAAGTCAAGGACTTACCACTTTCCTCGTTCACATGCCATAAATAGACGGAAGCCAATCACATAACACACACACACACACACACACACACACACACACACACACACACACACTTTACTTTGTTCAACTTCTCTCAAAATCTGGTTCTTGGGATTAAAGCAGAGATCCTTTACCTGCTTCTCTCACTTCCAACCTACTCAGCAGTGGTGAAATAGGTCTGGAAAAGTCCAGTTTCTCCTTGGGTGTCTTTGATATAATCCCCCAAAATTTACTGTATTAGTTTCTTACAAACCCCGGATGGAATGTCACACTTTCGATTCAAACCAGAGTTTCTCCCCAGGCACCAGACTTGCAAGGGTTTTGTATGAGGAGATGTTTACTTGGCAATGTCTCTTTTCACACACACACCTCACACCCTTCCCCCAGTGGCCCCAACTTAAAGAAAAACCGCATGGGCACTGAGACAAGAAGGGAAAATCTCAAACATCATAGTCACCCTGGGTGCCAGATAAGTCACAGACATGGCAGAGGGAGAATTCCAGAACACGTAGTCTCTTGTTCCTGGGTACCCCCAGAGCCAGCAGAGGGGTATGTGTGTGTGTGTGTGCTGGGATCCCAGACTGATGGGGGAAGCTGGACATCCTGGCAGAATCCCAAGTGGTGACCAGGTTCAACCAGAATCCGTAGGAGAGGCTGGGGTGTTTGGGCCTCTGGAGTTAGCTGGAGTTGGCTAGATTGGGGCATGGATTGGGAAAGCCTGCTGAGAGTCCCCAAGGCAGAATTGGGCATCCATGGGCGAGTTGCAGCCTACCTCCAACTCTCCCCATCCATTTGCAGCACCTTGGTGGTTGGGGTGCTTGAACTTTGGAGTTAGCCAGAGTTACCTAGTTTGGAAGCATGGATTGGGGGAGCCCTGCTGAGTACCCCAAAGCATAGTTTGGCATCCTTGGTCAGGTGGGCGCCTGCCTCTGACACTCCCCATCCATCTGCAGCACCTCGGTGGTTGGGGTGCTTGACTGCTGGACTTAGCTCGAGTTGGCTAGAATGGGGGAGCCCTGCTGAGCCCCCCCAAAGCAGAGTTGGGCATCCATGGGAGATGGGCAAAGCAGAGTTGGGATCCTCCGACCCTCCCCATCACCTGCAGCCCCTTGGAGGAGGCACCCTAAGCCCGTCCCCAGGGGGGCTGGGTGGTGGTGGCACCCCTTCCCAGCCAGGCCGCGCCCCACCGGTGGGTCGGGGCGTTGCAGAGGGGCAGGGCCGGCGGCGGGCGGGCGGGCGGGTGCGCTCCCGCCTCTCTCCCCGCAGTCTCCCCGCGCGCCTCGGGGCTCCGCTCGGCTCCGGCTCCGGCTCCGCGCCCGCGCGCGCGATGGCAGCGACCGAGCGGGGCTGAAGCCGCCGCCCGCCCCGGCCCGGCCCCGCCATGGCGAAGCAGTACGACGTGCTGTTCCGGCTGCTGCTCATCGGGGACTCCGGCGTGGGCAAGACCTGCCTGCTGTGCCGCTTCACCGACAACGAGTTCCACTCCTCGCACATCTCCACCATCGGTAAGGGGGTCCCCCGGGCCCAGCCAGGGGCGCCCCACGGCCAGACCAGGGCCAGCCTTCCTTCCTTCCCTCCCTCCATCCATCCTGGAGAGGGGCGCCGGCCTGGGACCGCCTGCCAGCTTGGTGCCTCTGTGTCTGGAGCTCCTGGGGGTCCCCTGGCTCTTGCCCTTCACCCCCCAGACCATGCAAGCCTGAGAATTCGGGTGCAGGGTGCAGTAGGCCTGGGCACCCCAAGCCAGCCTAGGTGAGGGGCTGAAATGACATCTCATCTCCCAGACCCCTAATGGAGCGGGGGAAGGGAAGCCAAGCTTGTCCTGGGAAGGGGTTGGAGTGGGGATGGGGGTTCACACTCAGTTCAGGGGCTCACCCCAGCTTGCAGCCTAAAGGAAGGAGTAGCCCCAGGGCGCAGCTGACAGCTGTTAAGGGCGCATCCAGTACACACAAGGTGAGACACCTCTCAGGAGGTGAGGGGGTTGGAAAGGAAGGTGGCCTTAATGGGGAGGGCCCCCCTGCAGAGCTCGGTCAGTCTCAGGTTTGTTTGGGGTGTTTGTTTGTTTGTTTGTTTTGACGGTGCTGGGCTCCAGCCCAGGTCTGGCACACACGTGAGAAGTGCTTTACACTGAGTCTCCCCAGAGCTTGTGTAGGAGGAGGTTAGGGAGGGGGGAAAAATGGGGAGATTTTTCCAGAGCTGGGTGTCAGAGGCAGGAAGCCCTTGGACTAGATTACTCTGGTAGTGCTGAGTCCTTGTTTACACCACAAGGCCTGGTGGGCCCCAGGGCAAGACAGTGTGGGACCCCTCCTAGGGAGAGTGGGTGTCTCTTCTTTGACAGGGCCTCTCTTTCTCTCATCCTGAGGAACCAACCCCCTTTTCTGGGAGGTTCGAGGTGAGAGAATTTCACCCATTTCTGATCCCTCTCCCCAGATACTAACCCTCAACTTCCCCTAAAATCTTTGTTGTAAACTCTAGAAATCTTTCCTTTATTTTTGTTTTTTATTGGGGGGGGGGGCACACGCAGAGGTGCTCAGGGGTTCTTCCTAGCTCTGCACCCCTGAATTGCTCCTGGTAGGTTCAAGGGGACCATATGGATGTCAGGGATCAAACTTGCATCAGCCACGTGCAAGGCAAATGCTCTACCCACTGTGCTATCTTATCAGCCTCTAGAAACCTTTGGAAGCAGATAGCTTCCTTCATATATCCCTGGAGCTCAACTTCCCTCTCTGTGAAATGGGGATAACTGCAGTGCCATGACCTAGGAGGTCCACCTTTAATCTTTGGATGAAAGATGAATAGGGGGTGAAACTAAAACTCGTGTGTGTGTGTGTGTGTGTGTGTGTGTGTGTGTGTGTGTGTGTGTGTGTGTGTCGGTGATGGTGGTGTGATTTGGGAAGAGAGTAGGAGGTGGGGGGAGCAGGGAGTCAGAAGGAGGTGAGAGTCAGTTGCAATCTTGGGGACAAAGGGCAGCAGGTTAGCACTCAAGGAAACTTGGCAGTGGCTATTCAGGTGGCCGGACCAGGTATCTGGAGCTCTGAGATAGTGGGTGTCACCTCAGGACACTTCAGGCTCTTAGCCTGAAGGCAGCCGTTTGCACTCTAGAGTCCACCAACTCCATTTCTAGTCATAGAATTGACCCAAGAGCTTCACACCCCACCCTCACCCCCTTTCAGAAGCTCTTGAGCTCTTGCTCAAGGTTGGGTGGAGGGCTGTTGTTAGCCTCCCCGGGTGATACGTCCCTTTCCTCCATAAAGGAGGGACCCATGTTTCTGAAATACCAAGATGGCCCTTGGAAGCTTCCTCTCCCCAGCCCTTCCTTGCGACTCTTCCTTCTGCTCCTTCCATCCTAACGCCTTCCTGGCACCCACGTAAAAGCACCTTGGCTGCCATTCCTCACAGCCTGTGGGGAGGGGATTATTAGGAGCATCCTGCCTCTCTCTCTCCACTTCCCTCAGGGCCCTTGTCTATAGGCCCTAAGTCCTTTCTATGTTTCTGGTGCTAGGGTCCCTTTTCCTTAGGAGGCAGAGCACTATTTAGGGGTCAGGTTGGATAATAGTGGAAAGGACAGAATACCTGTCCCCACCTTACTGCTTGCATCCACTCTTCTGTGCATTCTGATCCCACCTGATTTGCTCTCATCCAAAGCACCCCAAGACTTTGTGCTTTTTAGTGACAACCAAGTCTGAGAGAGTTGGACTGTCAAGAAAAACTTTGCCTTCTGGGAGGCAGAAAGTTTTCCTCAGACGTGGAAGGGAAGTCAGGGATCAAGGAGATAAAGGAGTCAAGAAAAAGGGTCCCACACAGTCATATCACGAGTTTGTCCTTTCCCTTCAAAGCTGTGCCTTCTTTTTCTTCTTTTGTTTGTTTGTTTGTTTGGAGGCCACACCTGGTGGTGCTCAGGGGTTAATCCTGGCTCTGCGCTCAGAAATCGCTCCTGCCAGGCTTTGAACCGGGGTCCATCCCATGTTGGCCGTGTGCAAGGCAAACACTCTGCCGCTGTGCTATCTATCTCTCCGGCCCCCCAAAGCTGTGCCTTCTTGCTAGGCTCTGCGCCAGGACTGGGAGGCTCTGGGATGAATAATACAAGCTCATGCCACTCGCTCCTCATGGAAGACGGGCTGGAGCTGCTTTGTGAATGGGGAAGACAAGGCCATTCACCAATTACCGCCAGGGCAGAGTTCAGCTTCTTGGAGAGGGCTGCTATCTACTGCTGCTGGCACATCTGTGCCGTAGTGTTTATCCTATTTACTCTGAAAGCCTGTGAATGCCAGCAGTGGGCCTTCCAGGGAGCAGTGAGGAGGAGATGGTTCAGCAAGGGGAGGCAGGCCCAGGCAGCCTCACCCATCTCACTCATCAATAGGTGGGCAGATCTGAGCTCTGTCTGAATGCCTAGCCTCCCTTGTCCATGCAGCCCTGACTCAACTGCACTGCTTTCCAGTGCTTGGCCTAACGCATCTTGACCTAAATGAATTGCTTGTTCACTACAAGGCATTCTGGAGACATATTGCTGTCCAACCCTTTTCTGCCAGTTGTCTAGTTGGGGAAGCAAGACAGGCTAGAAGAAGCTAGGCCATAGCGACCTGGTCTCTCTCTGAGCACTCGAGGAAGAGCTCTTCCATGCAGGAGATGAATGGTGACCATCATTATGGCAGGGTGGTGGGTGTCTTGCAGTTGTCACCTGATTCTATATAACAAGGTAGCATGAGAGGCAGCTGGGAAGGCTGGGGGAGGAAGGCCTTCCAGTGTGAGCTGCTTCTCAGTTTCTGTCAGGGAAGAAGCAGATGGAGCGAAGAGTAGACACCACAGAGGTGGGAATTCAGTGGGTGTTCATGGGCCTCTGGGCGGTCTGGCTGGAACAGAAGGAAGATTTTTTTAGGGGACGAGTGACAACATTCCTCAGTCTGTCTCCTCTCGGCTCCTTGTGGGTGAGACCAAATCTATTCCTCTTTGTTTTCACAGTCCTAGCCCAGGACGGGACACTTCTGTCAGTGCTGTCAAATGAATGGGGACATCTTGGGCTAGGTGTACAGTGGGCACTAAAGACCAGATTTACAGAGGCAAAACCCAGCCCAACCTTGTGCGGAGGAAATAACAAAATGCCAATGGTGGCCTGGATGTTGGCTACATAGGAGTCTGAAGATATGAAGCAGGGAAGCCCTGCAAGCCCTGTGGCAATCTCTGGACAGAGGAGACATCTCAGCATGTCCTAGTCTCTCTTCTGCTCCCACCCCCTCCTGTGGCACCAACACCCAAATCTACTCAGGCATCCAGCCTCCTCTCTCTCCTGACGTGGGCAGGTTCCAGCTACCAGTGACATGGCATTTCCTGAAAGAGCCCCATGGCACCTCTGGCTGGTCCTGCAGGGATATTTCTATGTAGTGGGCTCTGCGTGGCTCAAAGGAACATGTAAGCCATGAATAGAAGCTGAAGTGACTGTCGTGGAGTTGGGTTTTCTAGATCTTTCTCCTGGTCTGTCTCTGTGTCTGTCTGCAAGGCGGGACTCTGAGGAGGCAGCAGCCTGGGGCGTTCCAGTTGGACAGGTTGTACTGCCATGCTGCAGGGCTGCTTTCTTGAGCATTGTGCTGCTGTGGTGTCACCTTTCTGGGGAAGTCATGTTTGAACTGGCTCTGGCTGCCCCAGGCCAAGGTTTGTGGGGAGTGAAGGGAGGGAGGAAAGACAGACGTGGCAGTGGAAGAATGAAAGAGTTGAAGACCTAGTGAACTGAGAATGGAACCAATGTTTGGACCCTATGGTCCGGGGTCTGTGGGTTCCTCTTCAGAGACTGTGGGGACACTGGGCCAGTCTGGATTGAATCCAGGTTGGTGCCCCCATCTCCTGGGAGGCCTCAGCCCGTGGGCAGTGTGGGAGGTCTCTTTCCACCTTGTTCCCAAGCCCCACTGAAAGGAAGGGAGATGAGTAGCTAGCTGGGGGTGGAATGGAGTAGAAGGGAAGGACCTAGGTTGATGCCATGAAAGCAAGTCAGCCATCTTGAGGTTTTTGGATCTGTGTGCCATGTCCCCATGGGAAACTGAAGATTCAAAGAAAATCTTTCTCAAAGGTCTTTGGGGAGATGCCAGAGGTGAAAGAATTATTAGAAACACTTGGCAGGGCCCTTCATACAGTGGTAGCTTCTGTCATCACGAGTCTTATTTCTCCATCTTAGAAGAGTTGAAGATGAAGAAACGCTCAGTCTGGAGCCTTGAGTTCATTCTCAGCACCTCTCGGGCACTGTCACTGAGCACTGTTTATTGAGCTCTGGTTCCTGTGGTGTGAGTGAATAAGACAGTTAGGAATCAGGTACAAGGTACCTTCAGGGGAGCCCTGGGGCAGAATTTGAGCCTCTTTCCCTGACTGACTCAGAGTCTGACCTAGAAGTATGAGTGGGAAAGAGTGGGGAGAGGGGGTACCTCAAGGTATCTTTGAGGATGGGGTAACCGAAGGTGTGGATCTGGGCCAGCTGTCACTCTGTCTCATGGTCCCAGTCTAGCAATATCTTTGCCTCCCCCCAAAATAGGATCCCTGGCAGTAGCTCTGCAGTGTTCGGAGGATTGACTTCACCTGTGCCCACCTCCTTAGTTCTGCAGACGCCTACATTGTCGAGCTACAGTCTCCATGCCTTCTTCCTCCTTCTTCCCCAGACAGCCTGGAGACGAGCTTTGTAGCTGGAAAATCGATATTTGGCCATTACTCTTGTCCTCCCATTGCCAGCTCTTCTCAGAATGCCTCCTCATGTAATCCAGTATCAGGGCCCGCAGGTCTGAGCAACTGACAGCTTTCTCCTCAGGCCTCTGGCTTTGCCTTGGCTCTTGTGCCAATCCGATTGCTTCATCCAGGAAGCCACAGAACTTCCAGGACATTTAGTTTTTCCCGCTGAAGAGGAAAGCCAGCCCCTCTGTTAGAACAGCAATGTTATAACAGCAATGGCGTGCATGCAGCTGGGCCTCGGTTGAGTTATCTCTTTGCTTCCGAATTCTCGACCCTGACTAGGGGTTTTATCTTTGTTCATCCCAGATGACCCTTCCACAGAATGCCCAGCAGGCCCTCTGTTCTGTGAGCAAAAGGTCAGGGGTCAGGGCCTCAACTATCCCAGCTGAGGGACTGTCTACTCTTGACACCATCCCCTCAGGGAGAGTCAGCGGTGGTACTGATGAGTCCACTGCAGCACCTTGGCTGGTGAGACCAAGTGTTATCTTCGTTTGACTGTTCACATTCAGTGTGTCAAGAACTCTGTGCAGGGCCCGGAGAGATAGCACAGCGGTGTTTGCCTTGCAAGCAGCCAATCCAGGACCAAAGGTGGTCGGTTCGAATCCCGGTGTCCCATATGGTCCCCCGTGCCTGCCAGGAGCTATTTCTGAGCAGACAGCCAGGAGTAACCCCTGAGCACCGCTGGGTGTGACCCAAAAACAAAAACAAAAACAAACAAACAAAAAAAGAACTCTGTGCAGGGCACTGGTCTCTGAGACGACCTCTGAGAGAACAGATTGTCTGTCGGCTGAACAGGGTGACCCATACAGGTGACATCATGATTGCTCCTTCCTGATGTACACTTCCTTTCCACTGACTTATCTCCTGATTATTTACCTCATGTATCCATTTGTTTGTCCACTCATGTACCCTTTCCTGTGTTCATTAATTTCTTCTCCTCCTCCTATTTCTCTTCCTCTACCTCTTCCTCCCCGTCTCTCCCCGCTTGGCAGTGCTCAGGGGTTACTCCTGGCTCTGCACTCAGAAATCACTCCTGGCAGACTCAGGGGACTACATGGGATGCGGGGAATCAAACTCAGGTCCATCCTGGGTCTGCTGCATGCAAGGCAAATGCTGCTGTGCTATCTCTCCGGCCCTTTCATTAATTTATTCTAATGTAAGAAGGATCTGCCCTTCTCTGAGCAGCAAGAACACACAATGAATTAGGTACTGTTTGCCCTGGGAGCTTGTGGCCATATGATCAGATTGTGATGTGGGAGCATTGTGAAAACACCGAGAATTAGAGTGGGGCAAAGGAGAGTAAAGGCTTCCCCCCCCAAAAAAAAGTGACATTGAGTAGCGCCTTGAAATCTGAGTAGAGAAATCCAGAATACAAAGGGTGGGAGAGCAGGTGCTGTGAAAAGCACCTGAGATTTGCCACTGCCATATATATCTATATTGTTTTTTTGGGTTTTTGGGTCCCACCCGGCAGCACTCAGGGGTTCCTCCTGGCTCTACGCTCAGAAATTGCTCCTAGCAGGCTTGGGGGACCATATGGGATGCTGGGATTTGAACCACCGTCCCTCTGCATGCAAGGCAAACGCCCTGTCTCCATGCTATCTCTCCAGTCCCATATTTTTTTGTGTGTGAGCCTGGCTGTGCCAGCTGGCAGTGTCAGAAGATGATCATCCTGGCTAAGTTCACTTCTGTCCTTGCCGGGAAATTGCTTTGTGGGTTTTGTGTGAGGTCCAATGTGTCTGGACACCTCATGTCCTCCGAGAGATTTGCTCCTAAGGCTCCCAGTCCCAGCTCTTCCTGAAAGAATGTTCTATTGCCTATCAGCCTGGCCCTGGGGAGGGGGTGGTGGAGGAATGAGGGGTGTACAGCTGAGGTAAGCCAGAGCACAAGGCGTTATGGAAGAGGCACTGAAAGGTGAGGATGTCTGACAGAGAAGGGCAGAAGGAAGTGAACAAATGTTTTCTTAACATTTGTTCTGTGCCTGCTGTAAGCACTGTCATGCTGTACTGTAGACACACAAGCTAGTCAGTGTAGGAGCTCATCAACTTCCAGTAGCGCACACACACACACCACACACGCATACACACCATGATAGGACACCAGGAAGTCTGAGAGTGGGGAGCTTGCTATGCTAGCCCCTTTTTCTTTTCTCTTTGATGCTTTCCTGACAGAGGCATTAACCGATCCTCTACTCTCCAACCTATTGGCACCTTCTTGTCTTGTCGTTTTGATTGGAGTTCACTCACTTTAAAATGTCTTTGCCGGTGGGGTCGGAAAGTACAGGAGTGACTGTCTTTGTTTTGTATGCAGCTGACCTGGCTCCAATGTTGGGCACCGCATATGGTCTCCCAAATGACCAAAGGTCAGTACTGAGCTCAAAGCCAGGAATAGCAGCCCCTGAGCCCTGCTAAATGTGGAACTTCCCCCACATTCAAAAATAAAATAAAGCATCTTCACTAACCAGCTACGCTAAAGCAATTTGCACATGACCTGCTCATTCCTTGTCATTCTGCCTGTGTTCCTAGCACAGATTTCTCTCTGCAGTGATTTGTTTACTTACTTAGTAGCTGTCCTCCCCACTAGAGTTGCAGCTCTCCAAAGGCAAGGCTCTTTCTCTATTATGACTTAGAATATATCTAATGAATAATAATAACTGATATAACAAGGCAGTTCCTGGAACATAGTAGGCAATCGAGAACAGTTTGTCTGCAGGGAAGAATGAAGGTATTTCCTAGAGGACTTTTTTGTTTGGGGACCGTACCCCGAGGTGCTCAGGACTTACGCCTGTCTCTGCACTCAGGAATCAACCCTGGCAATGATCAGGGAACCATATGGGTACTAATCCTAGGTCTTGGATAAGACAAATACCCTACCTCCAGCCCCTCCTAGAGTCCTTTATCTTCCCTAAGGGGAGTTTTACTACACTGGGGATCTTCTTTGATAAGTATGGAGAGGAAGAGTGACTGTCTCAGACTAAACTTTTCTTTTCTTTTCTTTTTTTGGTTTTTGGGTCATACCCAACAGCGATCAGGGGTTACTCCTGGCTCTACGCTCAGAAATCGCTCCAGGCAGGTTCTGGGGACCATATGGGATGCCGGGATTTGAACCACCGTCTTTCTGCATGCAAGGCAAACGTCCTACCTTTATGCTATCTCTCTGGCCCCTCAGACTAAACTTTTCATTTCCTTTAGCTTGGCATCACCATTGGTAGCGGAGGATGCCCATTAGCCCAGCCTGACGGCTGATAGAACCTTCTAGGATCACCTCATGGCCATGGAGTGCTCTACATAGAGGGCCCAGACATTAGGGATCCATTTTTCTCCATCATACTGGGAATTCGTGTTGACTAGCGGAAACATCTACAGGTTCTTGGGCCCCAAATTTCTAAAAATTGACCCCAGATAGTGTAAAGGTGACAGGCTCGACAGGTACACTGATCCCCATTGTCCTGCCACATGGAAACTTTATGTATATGTTTACAGGTGTGAATGCATGTATTTGCATGTTTTCATGTGTATATGTGCCAGTGTCAGTGCATGTTTTGCATGAACATGTCTGCCTCTGTCTGGACCGGATGGAGGTGAGAATGACAGGGCCCCACTCTGAAACCTCCAGTCTGTGTAGGGGGGAGGCAGCTCCTTTGACTCGGTGACTTGGAGGTGACAACGTGGCCTTGAAGTCAGAGCAGTTTCCCAAAGTGAGTGGTCCTCCCTAAGAGGTGCTCGATTGTTCCGAGGGTGATATCAGGCTCCATGCAGTTGGACGAGGGGCTGCTTTCTGTTTGCTTAGAGAAGTAGCTTTCCAGGAGGGTGCTGAGTAACTCTGCTTCTGAAAAGAGGGAGCGGACAAGATAGATTCGGGCCCCTCTGAATTAGAGTCTGCAGAACCCATTTGCTGAGGAATAGGCCCACCTCTAAATCCCTGAGTTCTCGCGTTCATCCTTCCCGCATTGTTTAGGCTGACTCAGGCATTTGCTCAGAGCCTGGCGCACCTTTTTTTTTTTTTTCCCAAGGGTGATGCCAGCAGGAGGGAGGGCCGGCCAGTCTGCCACTGGGTGAGAGGAAGACAGGGCTCTCTGCTGTCTGTGCCTGGCGACAGTAAGCCCGGAGTCTTCAGCCATTAAGGAAATGAGGGAGGCAGGCTGGGGGCATAGCCATCTCCCCACATTCACCTGACTGAGAGATAGGACATGGGGTGCCATGGTCTAGAACAACATTTCTCAGACAGACCCCTAGGATAATCCAAGGAAGCCAAGCTATGAGATTAGGACAGGAATAGTGATAGGACAGTGATAGGACAGTGATAGGACAGGGTCTGAAGGGACGGGGGTGAGGTGGGAAGGGAATGGTTGAGAAGCCCTGCTCTGAGTTCTCTGCAGCTTCAATACCTTTTTTTTTTTTTTCCCTCCCTCTCTGTTATTTGTTTTCCTTCTTGCCCTCACTTACCTTTTGAATTAGTGGGCCATGCCACTGACAGTCTCCTGAGAAGTGTTTCATTGAGACAAGGGAGTCTTGAAATAAGAGTGAAGAGATGATGGGAAATCTTGTGTTGTTATGTACCTGCACCTCCTTCCCCCAGGGTCTAACCTTATCCTACATTTTGCTTTGGACTTGAGACATTTTGGGGGATGTCCCTCACCCAGCCTTCATACTCTATCCTTTACTTCTGGTTTGGGGTGGGACACCTCCCTTCTCTCCTTCAGTCTTGGTAACTGAAGCCTGCAGGGCTCTGGGGATTGGGTGTCTCCCTCAGGTTTCAGGTATATTAAGTTTTTCCTTGGGGGCTATCTCATCACTAATGAAAAGGCACAGTCTCTCACGCTGTCTCTCTTTCTTGACGCTTGTGGCACCTGGCACTTGGCAGGCCACACCTGAGGTCAACCCTTGGAGGGCTGCCCCCTCCGCCCCCCCAATCCGCACAGTGCTTGGCAATACGCTCAGCTGTGCTCAGGACTTCCTCTTTTTTTTTTTTTATTTTAATTGCTTTTTAATTTAAGCACCGTGGCTACAAATTTGCTCATTGTTGGGTTTAAGTCATACAATGTACACCATCCTTCAGCATCGCCC
The DNA here is from genome assembly GCF_024139225.1 of Suncus etruscus. Taxonomy (NCBI): domain Eukaryota; kingdom Metazoa; phylum Chordata; class Mammalia; order Eulipotyphla; family Soricidae; genus Suncus; species Suncus etruscus. The sequence goes on along the minus strand of NC_064850.1, from coordinate 9,506,444 downwards.
ATTTCCCTACTACCCTCCCATCCTCTCTCCCCTGCCTTGCTCTAGGGCAGGCACATTGCTTTTCTCTCTCTTACTTTCTCTAATTCTCTCTTCTTTCTCTTTTCTTTTTGATACTGTGGTTTGCACTATAGTTTTTTTTTTCTTCTTTTTTTTGTTTTTGTTTTTGGGCCACACCCAGCAGTGCTCAGGGGTTACTCCTGGCTGTCTGCTCAGAAATAGCTCCTGGCAGGCACGGGGGACCATATGGGACACCGGGATTTGAACCAACCACCTTTGGTCCTGGATTGGCTGCTTGCAAGGCAAACGCCGCTGTGCTATCTCTCCGGGCCCGGTTTGCACTATTGTTAATGGAGGTTATTGTTAATGGAGGTATTATTATTGTTAATGCACCATTGTTAATAAAGGTAACAATGCCTTGCCTGTGAGTTTCTCCACTTTAGCTCAGAGTTCTTGTCCAGAGTGATCAGTTCCATCTATCATTGTCCTAGCAGACCCTTCCCTCCTCTAGCTCCACTCACCGCTCTTTGTGGCAAGCTTTCTAACCTGGGCTGGACCTCCTGACCTTTGTCTCTATTGTTTCTGGGCATTCTTACCATATTATCTTTTGTTTTTCTTATACCCCACAAATGATTGACATTATTCTATGTCTATTCCTCTCCCTCTGACTCATTTCACTCAGCATAATAGCCTCCATGTTCATCCATCCATGTAAAAGCAAACTTCATGACTTATTTTTTTCAGGACTAACTTAATGCTGTGCTCAAGGTTTACTCCTGGTGGTGCTTAGGGGACAACATGTGGTGCCAAGGACCAAACCCAATTGGCAATGCACAAGGCAAGCACTCTCCACAGTACTGTCTCTTTTTCTCTTTCTCTGGCCCTCTCCCTTTTATGTTTCTCTGTGTGTGTATGTGTTTGTTTTGTGGTTCTGGGGGGTGGAATCTAGGCCCTCATCCATTATAGTAGCTACAGTCCAGCCCTTTGGACTGTTTTGTTTGTTTGCTTTGGGGCAACACCCAGTGACAGTCAGGGGTTACTCCTGGCTATGTGCTCAGAAATCACTCCTGGCTTGGGGGACCATATGGGACACCAGGGGATTAAACCGTGGTCTGCCCTAGGCTAGTGCGGGCAAGGCAGACGCCTTACCACTAGTGCCTCCGCTCCTGCCCTTTGGCTTTTTGTCGAAATGGTTTGCTTAGTGCTGGCAATTTGTCTCTCCTCTTTAACCATATATCCTTCTTCTTCCTAAAGGCGCCCCTTCTTTTAATCTTTCTCCAGCCATTCCAGATGCCCTAATCTAATCCTCCCTGCAGCAAGAGAGAGGTAAAATTTAGTGAAGCTCTAAATGCCAGTTCTATGTTAGGGATTTTACACCTTGTCTCAAAATCCTCCCAAGAATTCTCTGATATCGAGGATGATCATGTTCATTTTTGGGATGCAGAAACTGAGACAGAGTGGTGTCAGGTGGCTCTACCCAGAAAGACCACCAGGATTGGTGATTCAGGTGGAGTTGGAATCAGCCTCTGGCCTCACAATGGGGGTTTTCTTTCTTTTGGGCACGGGAGAAGCAGGTGGTGCTCAGGACATACTCCTATCTCTGTTCATGAATCACTCCTGTTGGTGCTTGGGGAAATATTTGGGGTGCCAGGATCGAATGTGGGCTGGCTGCATGTAAGATAAATGTCTTTTTTTGTTTGTTTGTTTGTTTGTTTTGTTTTTCGGCCACACATGTTTGATGCTCAGAAATAGCCCCTGGCTTGGGGGGACCATATGGAACGCCAGGGGATTGAACCATGGTCCGGTCGTGGTTCTTTCCTTGGCTAGCGCTTGCAAGGCAGACACCTTACCGCCACCTCAACGGCCCCAAGATAAATGTCTTAACCTCTGTACTATCTATATACACCCCCCCATAATGGTCATGCCTCTTTCTTTCTCTCGTTTTTTTTTTTTTCCCTTTGGTTTTGTGGCCACACCTGGCTTGCTTCTGGCTCTATGCACAGAGTTTACTCCTGGTGGAGTTTGGGGGACCATCTGTGGTGCTCGAGATTTGATCTGGGCCAGTTACTTGCCTTACATGTCCCTAACTTCTACATGTCTGTGCTGTCTCTCTGGCTCCTCAGGGGATCTTGCAGCTTGCACCTGCACCCCACCCTGAATGCAGAACCTGCATGCAGATGTTTTCCATTTCATTGAATTTTCTCCCCTGCCCCAATTCTGTTTCTTGGGCTACCCCTCTGCTGTAGTTCTCTGGCCCTCTGGAGGTAGTGTTCTGGCCCTCTTTCCTCTGCACAGTCTTTGGTTTTGGGCCACACCTGGTGGTACTCATAGTTTACTCCTGGCTCTGTACTCAGGAATCACTCCTGGAGATGCTCTGGGAGCCATCTGGGATGCCATGAATCAAACCCAGGTAGGCTGCTTGCAGTGCAAGCTCCCTACCTGCTGTGGCCCTCAATGGCAGAGATTTCCAAAACAACAAACATCCTCAAATACAAACTGTTAGTCTCCACCCTTTAGTAATTTGCTTCTGTTTGGGGCTAAAAGACAAAATAGAAGGCAGCCAGGAGCAGGGCACAGGGCGAATGTACAAGTACCCCCTCTTGGACCCAGAATTGGGGTGTCTTGTCTCGGAAACCATCAGGCGGCATCAGCCATCAGGCATCCCAAGGTGTTCTCCCAGCTCCAGAAAACAAATGGTGCTGTGCTGTGTGTATATCCAGGCACTAAGGGGTGGGGGGGGGGGAGGGTGCCATGTGCTTCGATGGCCTCACCCCAGCCTGCAATGACGCCATCTACAGGTATCTCTACTTCTCTGCAAATGTGCCAGTCTCTCGCTTTACCCTCTGACCAGTCCCTCCTACACCTTCAGTAGGGAGTAAATTTGGGGAGGGGGGAATTCTCTGACAGCAGCCCACCCTGTTGATCAGATTCCCTTGGGAGAAACCAGCAGGGCTGCTGCAGGATTTACTCTGGCTCACCAACTCCCATGCCTGTTAGGTTTGTTTTTCTGCAGGGAACAGGGTGGACTCAGCCTGCTTCTGGGAGCAGAGCCTTTGCTTAGATGCATCCAGCCAGTGCACGGAGCTGTCCCCAGCGCCTGGCCAGTGAGTGTGTGGGTGTCTCGGGAACTCTGGCTGGAATCGCATAGGGCTGGTTAGTTTGTTCCTGCCTTCTCAGGCTCTTTGTGGGGACGCTGAGTTCACACCCACACTGCCGGGGTGTGCTGCCACCTCCCAGCACTTCTGCTCCCTAACACCAAAGCAGGAGCAGGGTGCAGGGTGAGAGAAACAGTGGGGCCCACCCACCTCCAAATCCACATCTCCAGGTAGTCTCTTGGGTTCAGCCAATGGTCGGATGCTCAGCTGTGCATCTGCCTCGAGATGGTCCAGCCCACAGATGCCCAGACTTACCTGGCTTTCTGCCCCCCCTCTTTTCAGGAAAGAAATCAATTCACCCTCCCCTCATATCGACCTTCTAAAAAATGAACAAACAGAAGGCACACCCAATGTTACTTCTGTCTTCTGGAAGGTTCCGGCATGCCCAGAGGTGTCCCCTATAGAGAAACGCTGCTTTATGCCTAGAGCGAAGATGAGGGGTGCTCTTCATGGCAGAGAACATGTTTGAGGCTCAGTCTTTTACATACACCCAGAAATAGATTGAGAGAAGCCAGAAAGAGAAGAACCTGGGGGTGGGTGAAAGAAGCAGCAAAGGGAGAGACGAAGACTAAGACTAGTCTCCGGGGAGACAAGCAGAGGGAGTTGGGACTAGAAGACTCTCTGTGGTGTGTGTGTGTGTGTGTGTGTGTGTGTGTGTGTGTGTGTGTGTGTGTGTGTGTCTTTGAGGCATATGACAGCTGAGTAGTTTCTCCAGAAACCTTTGCTGAGCAGCTGTGAACCTCAGGAGGTGAGGAAGCAGGAAGCAGGAAGCTGCAGGAGACAGGGATGAGGGACAGGGACGGTGAGCCCAGAGACTGACTTTGTCCTTTGTGCTCAGCAGGGGGGGAAGGTCAGCAGGATCACAGGGACAGGGGCAGGGGAGGGGGGCAGAGGGACCTGAGCCTAGAGGAGAAAGATTTGATCCTTCTCTGGCTGTTCATCTTTCTTTGTTACTTTTCCCTCCCATCATGTACCTGTTCATATGAATAGCTCAAAGGGAAGAATTTATCTCTCTGAGGTGTTCCAGCAAGTTTGTCCTGGGGTTCAGGAAGGCCTGGACTGGAAGGTGGTGGGGGATGTGGGGGAATTTCCTGCTGTGGCCCCTGGCCACACAGAGCTAAGGAAATAGGGGACAGGAGAAAGGCTGGAATTGCTTCTCAGTCCCGCCTCTCACAGTCACTTTCAGAGCAGCCCTTGGAGAGTGGGTGGTGGTGGTGGTGTTGTCTCTGTCTCTGCCCAGCCCTTCTGAAATCCTGCAGAGACCCGCTGCCCTGTTCAGGCTCTGTGCCAGGTAGCATACACACCTCCCACTCCTCCAAGAAAAGGGGCAGCTAGGTTCTGTGCCAGTCTTGGGAGTCTCTGCCCCCTGCTGGCCACCTGCGTTCCTTCCCAAAGCTGGACTGGCTGTCTTACCTCTCTGAGCTTGTTCCCTTCCTCTGAGCCTTGTTCTTTCTGTCTCTTTACACAGTCTTGTAAGGCAGAGGCAAGTTCTCTAGAAACGGGCATAAATTAGCTCCCTCCCACCCTTAGGACTGCTTTGCACCCTGCAGCACAGCCCTGAAAGGCTTGCAGAAGGTTGAACTAGGTCTGTTATAAAATGCATGATATGGGGCTGGGAAGGTGGCGCTAGAGGTAAGGTGTCTGCTTTGCAAGTGCTAGCGTAGGATGGACAGTGGTTCGATCGCCCGGAGTCCCATATGGTCCCCCCAAGCCAGGAGTGATTTCTGAGCGCACAGCCAGGAGTAAACCCTGAGCATCAAACGGGTGTGGCCCAAAAACCAAAAAAAAAAAAAAAAAAGCATGATATGGTATTGGGTTTTCAGACAACAGTCACCTTGACTTGCATGCTTGGTGCATTGGGGTGGCACCAGGGTTGAAGCTTATGGCTTCAGGCTTGTAAGGCGGACACACAATTTACTTCTAAGCACCCCCCCCAAGTCTACTGAGAATTTCTTTTTCCTTTTTATTGTATTATTATTATTAATAATTTATTTCCTTTTTATTTTTCTTCTTTTTTGAGGGGCATACCTTGTGTGTTCAGAGCCTACTCCTGGCTCAGCTCAGGAATCATTTTTGTTTTATTTTGTTTTGTTTTGGGCCAGACCTGGCGGTGCTCAGGGGTTACTCCTGGCTCTGTGCTCAAAAATTTACTCCTCATGGTGCTCAGGGGACCATATAGGATGTTGGGGTTAAACCAGGTCAGCCGCGTGCAAGGCAAATGCTCTACCCACTGTGCTATGGCTCCAGCTCCTTAGGGATCACTCTTATCACTCTTGCTGGGCTTCTCCAGAGACCATTTGGTGTGCAGGGGATCAAACCTGGGTTGGTTGCATGCAAGGCAAACTCCATACCTGCTCTACTATCTCTCCATCCCTTGGAAGCAAATTCTTGACAATTATTTGTCTAGAGAGGAGGTAAGCACACCCTCTTCTTTTTATTTAAATAATATCTTTATTTAAGCACTGTGTTTATAAACATGTTTGTAGTTGGATTCAGTCATAAAAAAGAACACCGCCCCCTTCACCAGTGCACCTATCCACCACCAATGTCCCCTATCTTCCTCCTCCCCACTCCCTGCCTGTCTTCGAGACAGGCATTCTACTTCTTTCACTCACCTATCATTGTCATGATAGTTGTCAGTGTAGTTCTTTCTCTAACTGCACTTACTCTTTGTGGTAAGCTTCATATCGTGGGCTGGTCCTTCCAGCCCTCATTTCTATTGTCTCTGGGTATTATTACCATACTAACTTTTATTTTTCTTAAATCCCACAGACTATTCTGTGTGTCTCTCTCCCTCTGACTCATTTCACTAGTATAATAGTCTTTGTGCCCATCCATATATAGGAAACAATTTTTGTTGTAATATCTTTATTTAAGCACTATGATTACAAACATATTTGTAGTTAGGTTTCAGTTATATAAATAAAAAATAAAGGGCCCGGAGAGATAGCACAGCGGCGTTTGCCTTGCAAGCAGCCGATCCAGGACCAAAGGTGGTTGGTTCAAATCTCGGTGTCCCATATGGTCCCCCGTGCCTGCCAGGAGCTATTTCTGAGCAGACAGCCAGGAATAACTCCTGAGCACCGCTGGGTGTGGCCCAAAAACCAAAAAAAAAAAAAATAAAAATAAAATAAAAAAATAAAAAATAAAGAACACTCCCCCCTTCACCAGTGCAACCTTCCCACCACCAATGCCCTCCAAATCCCTCCTCCCCCACCCCCTGCCTATTTTCAAGGCAGACATTCTACTTCTCTCACTCACTTCCATTGTCATGATAAGTGTCGGTATAGTTATTTCTCTAAATGTATTCACCACTCTTCGTGGTAAGCTTCACTTTCTTATTCCCCTGGAACGGTTCTCTCAGGCCTGCATCACTCTTTTCAGAGGTCCAGCCCCAGAGACATGAATCGGCTTAGGCAGGTGTGAATTGGTTCTCTTCTAACTAAGTCAGTTTAGTTCACAGCGTCCATTTTTTCTTGTCTTTTTTTTTTCCCAATTAAATGGTGATTGATTTCTGGTGAGAGGGATGAGACTCACTTTAATTTGTATTTGTGTAGAGTTGAGGACTGGGACAGGAGGAAAGAGGGGAGTAAGCCTGTTGAAGAACTAACACCAGTAGAATCAGGATGGTATTGGGGTTTCTGGGTATTGGGGTACTGGGGTTATGCCCTGCAACCTGCTGACTCCAGTCTATAACACTGTCTTTACTATAATTTCCCACCTGAAAACTGGCTAAGAATGATAAAATGCCTAGTTTCTAGGGAATACTCGAGAGTTCAGCATTTTTGAAGGGTGAAGGTCCCCAAATAGTGTCCAGGGGAACCCAATGGCCACTCTTGGTGATGGTGATGCTTAGCCCTGTAGTGGGAGGTCGCCAGAACCCTGGGCTTCTGCATGTTTGACAGGTATGCCAGTCTTTTTGAGCCACCTTCCTGGCTTCCTCAGAATTCAGTTTGATTAACCTACTCAACTTAATTAACCAACTAGAAACAGCTCATGAATCTCTGGGGCATAGTACCAAGCCCAGTTAGAGCTGACAGAGATGAACATAAAAACATTGGCTAAGGGTTCAGTTTCTATGGAAAACAATGGCGACTTCTCAAAAATAAATAAAAAAGCTTCCTGTGACCCACTGATTCTACTTCTTTTTTTTTTTTTTTTTGGTTTTTGGGCCACACCCGTTTGATGCTCAGGGGTTACTCCTGGCTATGCGCTCAGAAATCGCCCCTGGCTTGTGTGGACCATATGGGACACCGGTCGGTCCTATGCTAACGCTTGCAAGGCAGGCACCTTACCTCTAGCGCCACCTTCCCGGCCCCTAATTCTACTTCTTGACATTGATTTCAAGAATGCAAAAAGATAGATGCATACCTTTGTTCATTGCAGTGCGAAGTATAATAGATATAGGAATAATCTGAGTGTCCAATGACAGATGAGTGGAAGGAGAGGTTGAGAATAGGGTCAGGAAATACCATATTTTTTGCTCTGTAAGATGCACCTGGCCATAAGATTCACATAGTTTTTAGATGAGGAAAACAAGGAAAAAAATATTCTAAAGCCAACAGTGCAACATGAGATGCCATCAGGAAATGGAGGCTGGGAACAACCAGCTGTGAGGCCAAAGTATATTTACAATATGTCGGTCCACAGCTGGTTAAACACATAAAAAAAGTCAAAACTTTTTTTTACATCAGAAAATAATAAAAAAAACCAAACATTTTAAAATACGTTTTTATTAATATAAAATATTAATTTTTATTAATATAAAATAAGTTGTAGCAGCGATTAAATAGTCTTAAATGAAAGCTCTCTATGTGATGGAGAGAGTGCATTAACATAATTGCTCGGACTATGTGGTATGTCTGCAATAAAAGGGGCATCACACTGAAGATGTCAAGTGGTTAGTAGATGCTCTCCTCCCCTACATTCAGGCTTCAGCTTCCAGTGGCATTCGCTCCATAAGTTGCACATTTCCCCCTATCTTTTTTTGGGGGGGGTGCATCTTATGGTACAACATGCATTGCATGTGATGGCCCAAGTTCAATCCTTAGCACTGCATGTTCTCCCAAACTCTGTTGGGGCAACCCCTGTGCCAACATGCCAGGACTAACACCTAGTAATGAACAGGAACGGCACAAAACACACACACACACACACACACATACACACACCACAGAAACAGTGATGTATAGAAACACAATGGAATACTGTGCCCTTTGAAGAAAAGGTCAAGTGTTGCTGTTTGCTATGACTTGCCTGAAACTTGAGGGTATCATGTTAAGCAAAAGAAGTTAGGGGCAGAAGGGCAAATACCAGATGATCTCATTCATGCATTATATAAAGAAACAAAGCAATGGGAATGGAGAGTATCTGATGATGAGAAAGCCTTGGACTTCAACTACAGAACTGAGGTCACTAAGTACGGGAAGGGGATTGATTGGAGGGGGGTCAGGAGGAGGTGGACCAGAGGTGACCTGAAACAGAAAAACAGCAAGAACTGTGAACTCCATTGTTATCTCTGCTATCATTCAGGTGCCCGTCTGGGCATTGCTTAGGATGCTGGCCCCTCCTGCTGCAGGTTTCTACAAATACCTTTTTGTTCTGGGTGATTTTTGCCAATTTTCTCTGTTTCCTGTAGTTTGGAGCTCAGGTCCTCAAACTGATCCCATGTTTCTCACTTCCCTGCCTTTGCCCTAATCACTGGTAGTCACTTTCAGATACTTACTGCTGCCCAGGAGTCCTGGGCCATGAAGACAGCCATGGTTTAGACTATCTACCACATATTTGGTCCTTCTCCAAAATGATGGATAATATCCCTATTTTGTTGAGGCAGAAGCAGAGGTTCAGAGAAGCCAGTGGCTCCAGTTCTAGCTGTGTTTCAGTCCCCAGAGCCATACCTAGACATGCTTTCATCAATTCCAGAGCCCCCAAGCCTTTTCCTCAGTGGGCTGAGCTTGGTGTTGAGCTTCCAGCACACCCTGGGGTGTATCAGTCCTGTCTTTGCTCCAGGGTTTATGTGTCTGCTTCACATGCACTGCCCTTCCGGGAGTCTCTGGAACCTTCTCTGTGTTACTATGGCAGAGAAAAATCCTGGCTACAAGGACCAGAGCTCTGGGTGGGATAAACTCTTCTCTCTCCAAGTGTAATGTAGAAGATGTCACATGTACAGAGACACATTTGGGGACTATATGAGGCAGCCATGGAATGGGTCCTATATAAAACTACCTTCTCCTGTGGTCCCAGTTTTTTCTTTTTTTCTTTTTCTTTTTTTTTTGGGGGGGGGCACACCCGGCGGTGCTCAGGGGTTACTCCTGGCTGTCTGCTCAGAAATAGCTCCTGGCAGGCACGGGGGACCATATGGGACACCAGGATTCGAACCAACCACGTTTGGACCTGGATCGGCTGCTTGCAAGGCAAATGCCGCTGTGCTATCTCTCCAGGCCCAGGTCCCAGTTTTTTCACTTGGAGCAATTCTTAGATTAAAAAGGAAAGGGCTGGGGCCGGCGAGGTGCCGCTAGAGGTAAGGTGTCTGCTTTGCAAGCGCTAACCAAGGAAGGACCCGGCGTCCCATATGGTTCCCCCAAACCAGGGGCAATTTCTGAGTGCTTAGCCAGGAGTAGCCCCTGAGCATCAAATGGGTGTGGCCCGAAAAATAGCAACAACAAAAAAAATGAAAGGGCTGGAGTGATAGCACAGTGATAGGGCATTTGCTTGTATGTTCAACGAACCCAGGTTAATTCCCGGTATCCCATATGGTCCTCTGAGCCTGCCAGGAGCAACTTCTCAGTGCAAAGCCAGGAGTAACCCCTGAGCGCTGCTGGGTGTGGCCCAAAAGCTAAAAAAAAAAAAAAAAGGAAAGACCCATTCAAAACCTGGGAGACTGAGACCAGATAATTATACTGTAGTTAGGGTATATGCAGCTGACTGGGGTTCCATTCATGGCACCACATAATGCTTTGAATATCAGTGGGCCCATGGGCACTGACAGGGTAACCCAGATAATTCCCACACTAGAAGGCCAGAACAGCAACACATCATCAGGCCCATGCACTGAACCAAGAATTGCTAGCAAATACCCCAGACTTCCTGAGTACCCCCTGAAGCCACAGTTCCCAAACCCTAGAGACTTCACGAGGGTCAGGTTTTGGTAGAGGAAGATTCTTTGCGCTGTGCCTCTTTTCTGCAAGATTAAGCCCAGGAAATGCCTTCCAATATGAATGCCTGGTGTGGCGATCCCTAACTGTAGCTCTCCTGCTTTCTCCAGGTGTCGACTTCAAGATGAAGACCATAGAGGTAGATGGCATCAAAGTGCGCATACAGATTTGGTGAGTGGGAAGAAGAGGCCCAGGGCTGCCCCCTAGCTGCCAATGCCAGGTGAGAAAGACTAGGGATGCTCGGCCTGGAATAACCAACCTAGAGGGACAGAGGCAGTTTCAGGGCCCCGCTCTTGCTCCTGGGAACCACACTCTCCAGTCCCTTCCATTTTATGGCACTGACCACAGTCATCAGAAGGCAGGAATGAGAGAAACCATCAGATTACCCACTGTGGGTTTGTCTGAGAGTAAGAGATTTTTTGTTTTGTTTTGTTTTTGGGTCACACCGACAGCACTCAGGGGTTACTCCTGGTTCTGCACTCAGAAATTGCCCCTGGCAGGCTCGGGGGACCATCTGGGATGCTGGAATTTGAACCACCTTCCGTCTTGCATGCAAGGCAAATGCCCTATCACTGTGCTATGGCTCTGGTCCCAGAGTAAGAGATTTTTACCTGTGAGCTGTGCTGCAGTGTAGGGGGCTTGAAAGGGAGGAGGGGGCTTCTCCCCATCATTTTTGGCCCTTTGAGTTTCTCAGAACAGCACAGTGAAGTTCCGACCTTAGCCACAGGAGGTTGCTGTGGCCCCGGCCTACAGCATTTGTCAAGCGCCTGTATTCAGAGGTATCACAGTGACTGAGACTAGAGCCTGCTGGCCACTAGGGTGACATGCTAGAGTGTCATCCCAGTCAAGGGATAGTTGTGCTTCCTGGTGCTCATGGCCAGTGGCCCCACTAACTATGCCTAGCAGGCTCTCTCCTATAGTCAGACATGCCTCCCCCCCATTGCCAGGGGCCCTACAATTCCCTTGGCGTTTCACTTAAGCACCCTGGTTTTCCCCGTAAGCGCACATGGTCTCTGGGCTCCTGCTCCTCCCCTCTCCGCTGCTTCCATATTTTCCTGAGGGACGGTTTCTGCTCCAGGGACACGGCGGGCCAGGAGCGCTATCAGACCATCACAAAGCAGTACTATCGTCGGGCCCAGGTGAGGCTTCGTCTTCAGGCTTTCTAGGTGGGAAAGAGCCGCCAAACCATCACAAACTGGCTGTCGAAGAAATCAGTGCAGCCATCCCCCCCGAAAGAGAGCCCTTGATGGCCTGCCAGAGAGGGGAGCCCTGGGAGAATCTTTCAGTGGTCCACAGATTCTTGTTGATCACTTTTCCCCTCATGATAGGATGGCTCCCCACCTTCCCATTAGTAAAAGACTTGGATCAAAGTTTTCCTTGTCTTCAGGCCTTACAGAAAGCCCCAGGATGGAGCTAGGAAGCAGGTGTGTGTGTGTGTGTGTGTGTGTGTGTGTGTGTGTATATGAGAGAGAGAGAGAGAGAGAGAGAGAGAGAGAGAGAGAGAGAGAGAGAGAGAGAGAGAGAGAGAGAGAGAGAGAGAGAGAGAGAGAGAGAGAGTGTGTGTTTGGGGGGAAATATGAGAGAATAGGAGTTTTTTTTTTGAGGGGCTGATGGGGGGCTAAATTTAAGAGAAGGAAAAGTGGGACCAGCACTTAAGGAACCATGCCTGCCTCTGGCCAGGGAATGTTCCGGAACTGGGCCTATTGTCACCCCCTCGCTCTCTCCTCTCCAGGGAATATTTTTAGTCTACGACATCAGCAGCGAGCGCTCTTACCAGCACATCATGAAGTGGGTCAGTGATGTGGATGAGGTAGGAGAAGCCACGACGGAGGTGGGTGGGGAAGTCGCCTCAGAGTGAGAGGCAATGGGAGGGCCACATGAGAAGGGCAGAGGCAGGCGGGGGTGATCCCATGCTGCTGGGAAGCAATGTGCCTTCCTCAGTGCTGACAGAGCACTCTCTGGTGAGTCAGACACTGGGAAGACATGGGAAGCATTCTGCTTGTCATGCTCTGTTGGGCCTCTGAGGTCATTTCTTTACTTTCAGGCCAAAGTGCAACTCTGCAAACAGCTTTCTTCCCAAAAGCTCAGGAGCAGGAGATTGGGCTTCCGGTCCTTGGCCCCACAACTGCCATGGCGCCTTGGACAAGACATTTGAACTCTCTGAGACCCGACTCTCATTTATTCATGAGAGGCTGGACTCAAATTCAATGTCCTCTCCAGCTCAGATACCAACAGTGTCTCCTGCCCTACACAGCCTCCTTGGCACCTTGCTGGGACCCCAGGGGGTAGCCCTGGTCCTTAGGGTCACCTGCACGTGAACCCAGCCATCCCCATCTGTCCCTGGGCTCATTGGCTTGGTGCTGGGCTGGAGGCCTATGTAGGCTGCGCCTTAGGGAGATGGGTGGAATGGGAGTTGGGTGGTGCAGCAGCTCCTCATTCTGCCTGTCCTTTGTCCCCAGTATGCACCCGAAGGTGTCCAGAAGATCCTTATAGGGAACAAGGCTGACGAAGAGCAGAAACGGCAGGTGGGGAGAGAGCAGGGTCAGCAGGTAAGTGAGAAAAGCTGATGGGATCCTTGTGGGGCCAGTCCTGGGGTCCTGTGAAGTCTGTGAGCTCCCTCCTGCCTCCCACAGAACCAGAGTCCTGGGAGAGGAGCTGACTTTGAGAGTTTGCTTTTAATCCCTTGGGCAAGTTGGGGTCCAACCTCAAGCTAAGACCTCTTGGTCTGAAATTCACCCAAACCCAGATCCCCCCTCCCCAAGATCATACTTTGTGTTTATTCGCTCTTTAGTGACAGTGTAGAACAAACTCGTGGCCCACGGGCCGTTTGCGGCCCTCAGTACATTTTGTGGCCCGCGGCTGGCCTTCAAATATTGCAGTATTCACGATTATTCACTTACCAAATAATCGCAATAAAAATCGCATTAGTAAGAAAAAGATCCTAGTACACATTTGCATACCCGAGCAGTTCCTTTTGGGGTATGCAAATGTTTAATGCAATTTTTTGCGATTTTTTTTTCTTACTAATGCGATTTTTTTATTGCGAATATTCGGTAAGCTCCTGCGGCCCCCAGGTAAATTGAGTTTGAGACCCCTGGTGTAGAGAGGCACAACTCCAAGTCGCCGAATTTATAAAAGCATCAAGGTATTGCTCCCCTTTTTCATCATCTACCAGCTCTACTCTCCTCACTTAGCCTAGGAAAGGTTTGAAAGACGAGAGGCCATGAGGAACCCCCAGGGGCAGATACAGTAAGAGGGTGCTAAGGACTTGTGCAAGGACAGAAAGACCCTCCAGCTGGAGACTGGAAAGGAAACGCAAGGCCCTGGGGTTGAGAGCCAGCCCCATCCTTTTCCCCCAGGGTGGAGGCAGATAGGTTGTGGGCTTTAGTGCCCCCAAGCAAAACACCTGGAGAGGTAGCCCCTGAGCGCTCTAAAACAAACAAAAAGAACAAAGAAAGAAAGAAAAAAAAACAATTCCTTCTCCCACTTGAGTCAATGGCATTCTATTAGCACTTCAAATAAAATGGATTCTTTCTGATACAAAAAAGGAAAACATGAGAATTGAAAAATTGGACAGGAGAGGCGAACCCGACCAGGAGAACAATATTTCATGAGCGCACGTGTGTGTGTGGCCCTGTGCTGAGTGTGGGCTCTGAGCTTCTCTGCTTAGTCATTCCACAGCCTCCGAACCCCCCCACAGAACTGTAGCCTCCAGAGATCCAGTGCCTTGTCCCAGGTCTCCAGCAGGCAAGTGGCAGTAGTGGCCCTCAAGTGTGAGTCTCGGCCACTTCCCAACACCTCTGTGTCTTGCCATTTGTGTCTGTGTGGGCGCACATGAGCGTACAAATATGTGCAGGCATGAATGTGAAAGCATGCACATGAGTTTGTTAGTATGCGAGCGTGTGTGTACGTGTGTGCGCAAGCGTGTATGTAAGTATTCAGGCATGTGAGTGTGTGAGTGAGTTGTGTGTGTGGAAAGGTATTGGGGGTATATCCCGGGCATTTCCTGCCCTTCTCCACTGGCCTGTAATAGACGGCTCCAGTTTCCCCCTGGGACACTGCTCTGAGCATCACTGGTTGTTGCGAGTCAGCCCTTGATGGGGCTGACTGATGGAGGGATGGAGGATGAGGTCTTTCTCCTCCAGCTTGGAGCCCACATCTGGCACCTTGTTCAGCTGGCGGTTCTGAGGTGAATGTGGCGGGTATAAAGCTAACAGGCAGTCAGGCTTCTGAAGGTAACAGCTTTATTCCGTGCATAAGGCTGAAGCCAAAAGCCTCAGAATCAGCCCCTGGAAAAAAGCCCTAGTCTTCCACACACCCTTGCTTTTATACATCATAATCAGGTACCACCCTAAGGAGGGAGCAGAATCAGGTACCACCCTATGGTGGGAGCAGACTGCCAGGTCACACCCTAGGATAGGGCACAATCACTGATCAGGGTAGGATCAGTAACATAATAATCCCATGGAAATGTTTACATACACAACAACTGGTGACCCTCCTGGCCATCCCCTGGCCTTCCCACTCAGAGCCACATCTCCCCAACAGCTGGCGAAGGAGTACGGCATGGACTTTTATGAAACAAGTGCCTGCACCAACCAAAACATCAAAGAGGTGAGACTGGGCCTGGTGGGAGAGCCCAGAGCGGGGAGAGCTGAGGAAGCCACGTGGAGTCGGCCAACCCCTCGGGCAGATACTCCCAGGGTGCTCAGAGTTGGAGGAGACTGGCCTAACCTGTGTCCTTGGTCCCCCAGTCTTTCACGCGGCTAACGGAGCTGGTACTGCAGGCCCATCGCAAGGAGCTGGAGGGGGTCCGGACACGGGCCAGCAATGAGCTGGCGTTGGCGGAGCTCGAGGAGGAGGAGGGCAAACCTGAGGGCCCAGCGAACTCTTCTAAAACCTGCTGGTGCTGAGGGTCCTTCCTGTGAGGGAGAGCCTGTGGCGGAGCGAGCCGGGCCTCTGCCCTCTGTCCTTTCCTCACTGGAGACCCTGCTACTCTTTGCCTCGCCCCTGAGAGCAGCTCTGCTGGCCCCTGAGCAGCCTTTGCCCCGATTCTGTCCTTCAGCCTGCTCTTCCCCCATGTGTGCTGCGAGGCAAGTGTTCTGAGCTGCACAGACGGTGTCTGTGTCCAGGCCTGTCTTTTCTGGGTGCATCTTCTCTTCTCCCCTCCTCAGTCTTTTTCTCTCTCTCTTTCGATGCTGGTTTGTGTCCACGCCCCTTGCCCACATCCTGAATCCTGCTGGGTGACCAGCTCCTCCCTTCCCTCCTTCCTGCCTCATCCAAGCCAGTTGACTAGTCTCTTGGGGCTCTCTAAGACTCTGCCCTGTTCACACCAGGGTGGGAGCTAAGGTGACAGGGTGCTTCTCCCCATTCTGTCCTCCGTATCATGGCCGATGATCTGGGACCTGGAGGGAGAAAGGAAGGAAGGAACCTCTAGAGGGGGACCCTTAAAACCTGGGGCTATCCCACATCCCAGCTTTGGTCCTGCTTGGCTGCCTGCCCACTTGCTTTTGGGGGGACCCATGCTTGGAGAGGAAAAATAAATAATGGCAGGTGGCTGGGATCAAGTCACCTCTGCCATCTACCTCCCAAGGAGTGAGTACATAGGTACTTCCCTTCTGGGCGGCAGAGTTTCAGGGTCTATTGTTTCTAAAACCTTTTTGGTAGAGTCTAGGGGAGGAGCTGAGTGCCTCTGACATGCCTCAACAAAACAAAACAAAAAAAGATTCCTCTAGGGCAGGCCTGGCCACTGCCAGGGAAGCCCAAAAGGTTAAGAGGCCAGAGAGGGCAGAAACGCTGGTGAGCCCAGCACACACTCCAAGAAGGTCGAGACTTTGGGCCTGGAAGACTTGAGGGGGTGAAGGGTGAAAACGTGCAGCCTGGAGGTGGCCAACCCTAGGGGGAGACGATGCAGCTGGGCACCCTGGCCCTGCTCTTCCATGTCTTGATAAGGGGGTCCCCCCCATGAGCCCTCAAATACAGTCTCCAGCTTTAAAAGCTACCCTGAGGCAGGGTTCAAGGACTGTGCTTGCTGCTCTCCAAGCCCAAGAGCACCTCCTGCCCCTCAGTTCCAAACAGGGGTGGCTTGGCCCTGACTGCAGCTCTCCCAGGTCGAACTTATCCTCTACAGCTCTGTGCTCTGGAACAAGGGGCTCAGAAGAGACCCCTGGAAGGGAGGAACATGTCCATGTTCTCCCCAACTTCTCCCCTTTCTAAGGTTGGGGAATCCAGGTGGGAGCATACTTTTTGAAAGGGCTGTGTGAGACCTGCAGTACCTTACCGGGGCTGGAGCTGAGACACATCCCTCACCCCCAGCAGTCAGCCAGGGTACGGAGCCTAAGGACCAAAATCCACATAGGAAAAGGCTTCAGGGTTCCGGATCCTCACTCTCAACAGCGCGGGGCCAGAGCTGAAATTACTGAGCCAGGAATGGGAGCAAAGGATCCAGAGTGATGTTAGAGGGGATTCCCCAGAGTGAGGGTCAGGGCGTCCATAGCTAGTTGTAGACCCTTGCTGGTCATGGCGGGGGGTGTTCCCTGCGAATACAGTTTTTGGGATCCCTCTGTGCCCACAGCCAGGGCCTAGGGAAAGGGCAGCTTTGAAAATGGGCACTCACCTGTGAATCAGCCCTGAAGCCTTCTTTCTTCCCTGGGCTGGGCAGGAAAGGAGCCTTAATGTGCCCTGAGGTTCTGAAAGGGAAAACACGAGGGGTGGGGCCCAATGTCCCCCATCCACTGGATCTACAGCAGGGGAAAGGTTGGAGAAAAGCAGGGATCGGGATCGAGGACAGAGTGTAACTATACCCATCAGGTTCCTGGCTTAGCCTCTTGCCCTTGACTTCTCCAAGGGGAAGGTAGTCAGGAAGTGACTCAGGCCTCCTGCCTGCCTGCACCTTGATGGTACCTGCTGCTGCCTGGATGGAGATTATCCTATCTAGCCTGGGCCCTCCAGCCCCACTCCTGGTGGGGCTGAACTCTGGCTCAGCTCCAGCTCCTGCCTGTGAACAAGTTCCTCTATTTTAGCCAGATGTTTACAGAATAAAGACAGTTTCCAGCCACAGGTGACTTGCTGTTGTGTGACTTGCTGTGCCTGGGCCCACTGTGGAACTTGGATTTCAGGGGGTGGGGGAGGCCCCAGAATGATTGTGGAAGCAACACATGGATCCTCTTTTTATCCCTTTTAAATTGAGGTACGTGTGTAGCCGGGACAACAGAATCATTGAGTTGGGAGCATTAACATATGCAGGAGGCCACGATTTGTTTCCCAGCACTGTTTGGTTTCCCAAGTACAAGAATGACTTCAAAGGAGAGTTGAGAGTAGCCCTGAGCATTGGAAGCTATGGCCCAAAAAGGAAGAAGGAGGAGGAGGAGGAAAGAAGAAAAGGATGAAGGAAAGACTGAGAGTTGGAGTCCAGTGATTGTAAAATCACCCCCATATGCCATATCTCCAAGCCCAGGTGAATAAATCTAAGTCAGGGTTGCACATGAAATAATACAAACCAGATTGAGGGTGAAACATGTAGTCTGACAGTCTTCTACCTTGTATGGAGAACAAGCTGCCTGCCAGAGCTGCCATTTTTATAGAGTACAGAGACCACTCCTTGGTGAGGCAGTTAGGACAGTTAACAGATGGCTCAGGCTCTCTTGAGCCAGTCCCACCTACGTTTACAAGTAAGACCAACTATTTTGGGGGTAAATCCAAGTTGTAAACAAACACACAAAGAAACCAGGGATGATCTTTGTTTTAGGTAAAATATGGTAATAAGGTAAGATAACCTAATAAGTGTAACAGGACTCCTCTCTACCTCTTGGATCTGACAGCAGAACGGTGGCTGCCAGGTTGGAGTGTGAGAGGGAGGACGGATGTACCACAAAGGTCCTAGGCACTGTACACAATGTTACTTTCATGGAAATAAGTAAAGATTGAAGATTGTCCTTGGAAGAGGCTGAATATCTCTGAGGTTTTTTAAGGCCAAGGAATTTCTCCTCCACCTGGGTTGGAACCCCGAAAGCCTTCTTGAACACAGAAGGCCAGATGGTGAAATTATTTACTTTGTCCTAGCCCCTCAAGGAGTAAGGCAGACTGCAATCTTGGGGAGCAAAGGAGTCTCATGCTATACTTGGAGCTACAAAATCAATGGGAGGTTAGAAAAGGATAGAATGAAGAAGGAAGAAAACTGGGCAGGCTACGTGGAGCCTGAGCTTTTTTTTTTTTTTTTCTTCACTACTTACAAAACACTTGAACACCTCTATTTCCTCGTTCCTGGTGATCCGCTGTGGGAGATAAGGGAGGGGATTTCCCAAGTCCCAGAGATAAGGAAACTGGTGCCTCAGAGTCAAAAGTACGTTCTCACTTTAAAAAGGATAAGATCATGCCTTTTGGGAAAAGATGGATAACATTAGAAGTAATTACAGTAAGTGAAATAAGGAAGAGAAAGATAATTACTGGATAATTTCAATCATTTGTGGAAGAGTAAGCAAACAAACAGGTGAAAAGAAATTGATACTCAGAGAAAAAAAGATGGCGCTTCCCGGAACGATCCAAAGGTGGGAAAGGGAGGTTTGGTTGAGGGGCTCTTTGGTGATGGGTGGTTCTGGAGAAACTACCCCGAGGAGAACCAGTGACTCTGAACTACATAACTTTAGTCTACCCCTGAAGTTCTATAGCATGGTAAGACATATGATTTATGTGTGGTAAATCATACCCATAATAAATCCTTTTACAGAAAACATCTGTTAGAAGCTGGAGATAGCTCAATGATGGTTTTGCCTTATATGTGAGAAGCCTTGGGTTTATTCATAGCATTGCAAAATAAATAGCATTTTCTCAGGGACCCCCCCCCCCCCAAGTAACTAGCAAAATCAGGGTTTCAACAACTGAATTGAACTCTCCTGAGGGGGAAGAGGGTGGTAAAGCTTTTTCTAAAAGAGTGTCATTTTAGAAAAAGCTAAATTGCTAGCAACTCTCATTTGCAGCTGTAGTTGAAAACCACTGATATAGGCTTTCTGTGTGCAAAGCCCATGCTGTTTCACTACTGTCCCTATGGAAAGCCATGGGAATCATGCACTTAATTAGTTGAGATTCAAAATGACTAGCTCTTGAAAAAGGGGATGAGTTTGAGGAGATAGATCTTCGAGGTGCCTCAGCAATTCTATTCGATTGTGAGAGGGGAGAGCCTGAGTGACCTAGAGATAGTACATAGGGGAACCGAAATCCACCGCTCAGCTCATGAACTTCCATGATTTTGCTGGAGACAGGTTGCAAAATGGCAGCCAACAAGAGGCCTGGACACAATCAAGGCTTACAGATCAATCATGTTAAAGTTTGATGCTATCACAGTCACATACTGTGGACTCTGGTTCGTTAGAGAGATTTGTTGGCAGTTCTGGGAGATCCACCCAGTCTCAGCAGGGAGCACCAGTCTCTGCCTTGTTTGCCACTCCTAATAGCTAAAGATTCCATTCCTGCTTAGGTAATGGAGACTTAAGTTTAGGGTGTAGCCAGTGGAGACATGCCAGTACCCATGTGTTATATCAACAACCCTGGCACAGACCTCAAAAGACAAAGAAATGGGTGCCAAGCTTCCCAACTAATAAAGCTTTCAAGACCAGCTGAACCCCAGTTTCTAGTTGATATTTCCCAGAGGACCTGTGAGCACTTCTGAAATGTCTGCATTGTTGGTGACTTTTTATGTCCAGATTCCAAAACCAGACAGAACTTAATGACCAATTCCATGGATGAAAAAATCCAGGAGAAAAATGATGTGCTTGGGTTGGGGATCTAACTCAAAGGACTAGAGTACATGCCCTGAGCTCCACATGGTCTCCTGAGCACTACTGTTTGTCATTGCCCTGATGGCACCACAGCAACCCCAGAAAGGGTGACCCAGCACAGCAACTTTCCTTCTAATCGAAGTAGTACTGGAGTGGTCCCTAGGCCCCTGAGAACTTCTTAGGAAGCCAAAGAAATGATCTATTGAGTTGGCAAGTACTGGGAAGAGTGGAAGGAAGCCATTTCTATAGGCTTACAAGAGCCCTTAGCAGCCTACCTGAGGTTCTGCAATTGGCCCTGCAGACCTGGGTGTGGTGGTTCTGGAGTCATCGAGACCTCAATTTCAATTGCCTAACAGTCATCCTTTCATGGGACCAGGATGGACCTGGGTTCATTTCCCGGCATCCCATAGGGTCTCCTGATCCTGTCAAGAGCGATTTCTGAGCAGAGTCAGGAGTAACCATGAATGCTGCCAGTGAGTGTGGCCCAAAAACCAAACCAAACCAAACCAAACAAAATACCAAAACAAAACTCATTCTTAAAGGACCAGCCCAGAGCCCTCTGGGAATATCTCTGGGACTGAGCTTTTGTGTGAGAGAAGCCTGGTGTAGCCAACTGAACCCCACTTGTTAACCCACATGCCCTGGGGATTACCTTGCTCTTTTCTGCAAACACAGGTTGGTCTGTCTATGCTACCCTGTGAGGGCAGGGGATTGTAGGGGTTTAGAGTGTAAAAGGTAGCCCAGAGCTAGGAAAAAGACAAGTATGCTCTCCAGGACGAGAAACATTAGACACAAAGACTTCTAGAGTCCATTTGCACCCTTTGAGCCTGGTGCTAGCTGCGTCTCTAAAGGGGATTATTTGAGAAAATCTCACACTGGCCATGCAGTCCAAGTAGTGGGGTCACACACCCCAATTCTCTTCCTCACCTGGGAGATAGCACCACCCCAGAGCCTGGCACCCAGCAAACACACAATAAATGTCTGTGCCAAGTGGAAGCGACTTGTTGGGGCAGGTAGACGTCAGTCCTGTCTCCCTTCCTCCCTCCCTTTTTTCCTCCCCAATGACCTTTGGGGCTCTAGTTTCCCCCGAATAGTCAATTATTCAGGTCCCTGGTAGATATCAGATTGGCTCTGGGACCTGCAAGGTGGGGTAGGAGGTGGCTTTGTTCAGGTGTCCTGTGTAAACAGAGGAGCAGCCTGTAGGTCGGAACAGCGTGAGTGGGTTTTTGCTAAGTCATTCTGGGATGCTCAAGACTCTCCCGTCTACCCCCAGACTCCTCCTTCATCCCCACCCTTATAATAACTCCAGTCTTGTGCTCCTGCCACTTGGCCTGCTGGGCTGCTGGGAGGCACCATGGCTTACATTGCCAAGTCCTTTTACGACCTCAGTGCCATCAGCCTGGATGGGGAGAAGATAGATTTCAATACCTTTCGAGGCAGGGCCGTGCTCATAGAAAATGTGGCCTCCCTCTGAGGCACGACCATCCGGGACTACACCCAACTTAATGAGCTGCAATGCCGCTTTCCCCGTCGCCTTGTAGTTCTCGGCTTCCCTTGCAACCAGTTTGGACATCAGGTAAGGGGGGCCCTGGTGTTGTTCTCAGGGAGTTGGAGTAATGTAGCTGAGGAGGCAAAGTGGAGGGGGAACCTTGTGTGTTGTTACTCTAAGTCTAAATAGTGAGAGGAGGGTTATTGATTCTCACTTGACTCAACAAATAGGATGTGGCCTCTTTGTTTTGTTTTATTTTTGGGAGGCCACACGGCAGAGCTCAGGGGTAACTCCTTGCTCTGCACTCAGAAATCGCTCCTGGCTTGGAGGACCAGATGGGATGCCAGGGATCGAATCCATGTCCATCCTGGGTCAGTTGCATGCAAGGCAAATGCCCTACTGCTGTGCTTACCACTACAAGCCAGGGATGTGGGCTTTTTACTGGTTTTTGTCTTCCATACTGTCACTGCCGTGCTGTCCCAGAGGGGTTGCCCCAGTGCCTAGCACATTAAATAGCTGTTGAGATGAATGCAAAGACTGAGATGCAAACTTGAATTGAACTGATTCAGAAAAAAGACTTTAATTCTAGCTTGAGTTGGGTCTGCTGTTAGTGTGCCCTAGGAAGACTCATTTATTTATTTATTTTTTCTGTTATAGTTCCTGCATCTGTACATTGAAGATAATAGCCACTTGCCTAGTAGGAATGTTATGAAACTCAGGGCAGAAGGGAGACAAAAGTAACTTAGATACTATCAAGGACTATGAAAGTGTAAGCAACTTATTGTTAAGATTGGAGGATTTTTTTTTTCCTTTTTTTTTTTTTTTTTTTTTTTTTTTTGTGGTTTTTGGGTCACACCCGGCAGTGCTCAGGGGTTACTCCTGGCTCCATGCTCAGAAATCGCTCCTGGCAGGCATGGGGGACCATATGGGATGCTGGGATTCGAACCGATGACCTCTTGCATGAAAGGCAAACGCCTTACCTCCATGCTATCTCTCCAGCCCTTTTTTTTTCTTTTTGCCACACACTGATGTCATGGATTCCTCCTGCCCTACATGTAGTCGGGGATCATTCTTGGTGGCTGTCAAGATATTTTATGGAGTGATGGGGATTGAACTTAGATTGGCTCTGTGTAAGACAGATGCCCTATCAACAATTGTACTACACACTGGCCCCCAAATTGAAGGATTTTGTTTTATTTTTGCTTGTGGGGACCACAGTTGGCACTGTTTGGGGAGAACTTCAAACTCTGTGCTTAGAGGTGTTCTTCAGGAGACTATGACATACTGTACTGGGAATTGAGTTTAGGCAGGATGCACTGTAGGCACTCTAGCCCTTTAGGCCATCTCTCCAGCTCCTTTTATTTAATTTAATTTTTTTTTTTTTTTTTGGTTTTTGGGCCACAACCGGCGGTACTCAGGGGTTACTCCTGGCTGTCTGCTCAGAAATAGCTCCTGGCAGGCACAGGGGACCCTATAGGACACTGGGATTCGAACCAACCACCTTTGGTCCTGGATCGGCCGCTTGCAAGGCAAACACCGCTGTGCTATCTCTCCAGGCCCCTATTTTTATTTAATTTTGAGTTTGAAGACATACCCAACCATGCTGAGTAGTTGTTCATCTCTGCACTTAGGAGCTGCTCAAATAGTACTCGGGACCACATGATGCCAGGGTTGAACTCAGGTCTCCCACATGCAAACCAGGAGCTTTGGCCATAGAGTGACCTCTCAGATCCCTATTTTATTTGTCTCATGAATTCTATGATATGATTATGATTATGATTATTGACTACACCCAATATTGCTCAGGTTTTACTCCTAACTCTGCACTCAGGGATCATTCCTAGCAAGGGTCAGAGGACCATATGGGGTGCCAGGGATTGAACCCAGGTCAGCCATACACAAGATGAGTGACTTACCCATCCAATATTTCTGCTCTGTTTTTTTATTTTTTAATCCACTAAGTGGAGAGTGAGTTGGGGGAAGGCTCAAGAATCTTCCTATGTGTCTTTCCTGCATATTGCAGGCACTGCTTTGTCTCTGCTTCATGGGTCAGGTAGAGCTCTTCAGTCCACAGACCTGAAGTGATCTTCCAGGGATTCTTTTCTTTTCACTTATGATTTTAATAGCACTAGCAGGTAGAGTGTCCTCAAATGAACCCTCTAATTATAATCCCCTTAGTTCAATTCACAGAAGCAAGCAGCAGGCAAGGACAAGACTTAAAGAGATAAAAGCTAAGAAGGATAAAAATCCAAGCAGCATGCATTGACTGTTCCTTCATTCTTTTAGTTCTCCTTCTGGTTTTGGCCAAGTCAGGAAAGGCAGAAAGGATAAAACTTCAGGCTAGCTTGTTGATAGAGGAAAGGCATAACCTTCTAGTCAATCACCAATAAGATAAGAAGCTGAGATAAGAAGCCCAATAGAAATCAGGTCTGGTTCAAGGTGTCACCATGGAACTGACTGTACACATTTGTTCTAGTAGATCAGAGGCAGGAACCGTATCTGACTCAGACTTGAAGGATAGTGAAGAATCAAAATAAAGATTTCCGGGGCCGGGAAGGTGGCGCTAGAGGTAAGGTGTCTGCCTTGCAAGCGCTAGCCAAGGAAGGACCGAGGTTCGATCCCCCGGCATTCCATATGGTCCCCCCAAGCCAGGGGCGATTTCTGAGTGCATAGCCAGGAGTAACCCCTGAGAGTCAAACAGGTGTGGCCCAAAAACAAAACAAACAAACAAACAAAAAAAAGATTTCCATACTCTGGTCAGGGAATGAGAACACTGAGTGGGTTCAGTACAGAATGGCAGTGGAGGGGCCAGAGAGATAGCATGGAGGTAAGGCGTTTGCCTTTCATGCAGGAGGTCATCGGTTCGAATCCCCGCAATTTCTGAACCTGGAGCCAGGAATAACCCCTGAGCACTGCTGGGTGTGACCCAAAAACCACACACACACACACACACACACACACACACACACACACACACCCCAAAACCACACACACACACACACATACAAATAAATAAAATTTATAAAAAAAAAAAAAAAGAATGACAGTGGAGAGAAAAATAACAGGCTCAGTGCTGGAGAATCCATAGATGAGCTTATAAAGTGCAGGAAACGTAGTGTGTGTTTAGACAATGTGAAAGGCATGATAACTACACTTCCACACTCTTTTTGTTTGCCTTTTTGTTTGTTTGTTTGTTTTGTTTTTGGGTCACACAGGGCATCGCTCAGGGGTTACTCCTGGCTCTATGCTCAGAAATCACACAGGGCATCGCTCAGGGGTTACTCCTGGCTCTATGCTCAGAAATCACTCCTGGCAGGCTCGGGGGACCATATGGAATGCTGGGATTCAAACCACCATCTTTCTGCATGCAAGGCCAAAACCCTATCTCCATGCTATCTCTTTCACCCCACTTCCACAGCTCTTAACTTTCAGTTGCTAACTTCCTCAACTTTGCTGTTCCTTGGCCTTATCTTCCTAAAACCCTAAACTATCCCATTAAGGTTCAACCTTTTTTGCACCTATTAACAGCTACCAGTCCATGTATATATATGAATCAGCAGTTACTAACCATCTAGTGGTTTTCAACTTTTTTTGCACCCAAGGACCAACTCTAGTCTGGGAGTAGCAGTTGAAAACCTGTAATATACATAATATGTATATATAACTATATATATACATATATGTATATCATATGATAATCATGACATACATGAGTTGGAGAAGAGACTTTTGGCAAATTACCAGGAAATTTTCTCAGACCACAGGTTGAAGAACAGGTATCTATCATATTTACTTTGTTCCTGCCCGTCTCCGTGTAATTCCACAGCATTATTGCTGTGTCTAATTTGCCTTTGCGACTGGTAAAAACTAGATTTCCTCAATGAGGCCCTTTTTTTTTTTTTTCAGTAAATCTTACAACTTGAACTTGCTAGGCTAAATCATAATGAAACCAATATGTGACAAATCTCAGTCCTCTAGTCCTTAATTTTCCCCATTAGTTTGAAGAGCTGAAAAGAGCACACACAAAGGCAATATTCAGCGTGCGTGTGTGTGTGTGTGTGTGTGTGTGTGTGTGTGAGAGAGAGAGAGAGAGAGAGAGAGAGAGAGAGAGAGAGAGAGATTTGCAGGTATGTAGGAAGATGGGATGTCAGGCAGTATGACTGAGCTCCCTTTTCCTTTCTAATATTTCTTTCCTCTAATATTTTGAATTCAAATTTCTGATTGTTATCCTGAGAACTGTTCAAGGTAGATTGAATAGAGAAGCAATAACTCAAAGAAGCCAATATTAGGACCAAAGAGATTGTACAGCAGGTAGGACACAGGTAGCCAGTCCTGGTTCAACTGCAGCATCCCATATGGGTCCCTGAGAACTGAGTAATTTTTGAGTGCAGATCCAGGAGTAGCCCTTGAGTGTGACCCCCCAAACATAAAACAAAAGCTAAGAACCAATGGATAATCTTTCCATCTTTTTTGAGGTGTGAGGGCTACACTTAGTGATGCTCAGGGGTTACTTCTGGTCCTGGAGTTGGGAATAACTCCTGATGGGCTCAGGGAAGGATGGTGCTGGGGATCAAACCTGGGCTGGCCACATTCAAGGCAAGTGTCCTGCCTACTAGACTGTCTCTCTGGCCAGTCTTCTTTTTTTTTTGTGTGTGTGTGTGGTTTTTGGGTCACACCCGGCAGTGCTCAGGGGTTACTCCTGGCTTCATGCTCAGAAATTGCTCCTGGCAGGCACGGGGGACCATATGGGACGCCGGGATTCGAACCGATGACCTTCTGCATCTGGCCAGTCTTCTTAACAGCCATGCAAGGAACTAGGAAATTTTATAGAAATGACCTAGAAAAACCTATCCAACAATGAGCTGTGAAAGGGAAAATTCCTGGAGGATATCAAGTTAAGCAAAGTGAGTCAGAGGGAGAACAAATACCAACTAATCTTTCAGTTTATAAAGAAATAAAGTGAAGGTATAAACATAGGCCAACGGTAAGAGAAGTTATTTAAATAGGCATTTGCCTTGCATACAGCTGACCTGGATTCAATCTGGGCACCCCCATATTGATCCCCTGAGCCTGCCAAGAGTTATCCCTCAGAGCAGAGCCAGGCATACACTCTGAGCACAGTTGTGGCTCCCCCAAACCAAAGAAGACCCTCAGAGTCTGTTTATAGACCTGTAGAAAGTTTTCTGGGTGTGGTGGTGTTGGTGGTGTAGGAGGAGGATGTTGACACACTGGAGGTGGATGTGATGTAGTGACACTATGTTTCCTGAAGGAGAGAGGGCGAGAATGGTCCAGAGAAGGGAGTGTAGGAGGTTAGAGAACTGCCTGTCATTTCCCAATTCCCTCTTCCATGTTCTTCATCTGTTTGTTCCCCAGGAGAACTGTCAAAACGAGGAGATCCTGAACAGCCTCAAGTACGTCCGTCCCGGAAATGGATTCCAGCCTACCTTTAACCTTGTCCAGAAGTGTGAGGTGAACGGTCAGAATGAACATCCTGTCTTCGCCTACCTGAAGGACAAGCTCCCCTACCCTTACGATGACCCCTTTTCCCTCATGACGGATCCTAAGCATATCATTTGGAGTCCCGTGAGGCGCTCGGATGTGGCCTGGAACTTTGAAAAGTTCCTCATTGGGCCTGAAGGGGAACCCTTCCGGCGCTACAGCAGAACCTTCCAGACCATTGACATAGAGCCTGACATCAAGCGCCTCCTCAAAGTTGCCATATAGGCAGGAGCTGCTCAGCACACCTGCTGGAACTCAGGTTCCCGTGACACCCATCGGTCTCCTGTCTGTCTGCCCCAACCTCTTGGTGTGTGATGCAGCTCAGGTTCCCAAAGCTGGGGTGAACTCTGGGCCTTCACAGAATGATGGCACCTCCCTAAATCCATGGGGTGGTGGTTGAGACATGTGAAGGCCCGGAGCCAGCCTGCTAAGTGAATCTAATAAAGGCCAGTGTGGAAAAGACAACCCGGCTTTGTATGTCTTCCTTGTCAGAGTGGGGGGAGATGGATGTACAGACACACCACAGGTGGGATGAAGGAGAGGCGGCACACAAAAGCTTGGGAGTGGAAGGAATCATGCCTGGATGCACCGATTACTTCTGGAAAGCTGGCCTAGTCTAAGTCAAAGTCTGCTCTGTCAGTTAAGAGAGCTGTGAACACGAGTCACTTTATGACTCTTGTCAAGATCTGGGGAAAAGGGAGTGAGTGATAAAGAGAGGTCAGGAGGAGGAAGAGACAGGGGCCAACTGGTCGCTGATTGAGTGGACCAGGAGTTAGGGAATTTAAATCAGGAAGATGTCACTATTGCCATGGTATCTGGGTGATAGATTACCTGCATTTTGAGCCATTTCTGGGAAGTTCAGACAGTTAACTTTTACTAGTGACAATGACAGGAGGGTGCAGTTCCTGGGAACTCACAGATACTTTAACCTTTTCCTGATCGCCTTGTTGAGTCATGTGATGGATCCTTTGCTAGACTGATGCTCCCTTTCTAGAGTTCATATTCCACACTTACCTTTCTCAAGCTTACACAGTCACAAATACAAGCATGGGGCAGGCAAGTTTAGGCATGAGGGATGGATTTCATTAGTTCTTCCATCAAGGTGGGGAGAAGAGCCAGACTTTGCCATCTGTCAACCTGAATGAACAAGGCTCTGCTGATTGGCTTTACCAGTGCCCAAGCTCTATATGAGAATAGAGGGACTCGAAAGCACCATCACCAGAGCCTGTTATGCTCTGGAAAATGAGTGTCTGAAAGACCACTATCTTGCCACTTTAGCCCACAAGTCTTTTCCTGGAAACCCATTTCACCTCTTTTTCTGTGATCACTGGATGAATTAGTTTGCTTTAGCAAAGTCTTACAGGAGCAGTTCTCCAAACTAACTGATCACACAGCTAAATGGGCCCCAGGGCTGAAGGGGAAATGCATGCCCTAGGATGCTCCTGTAATTGTTTTCTATGCACTTGCAGAGAAGGTGAAAATGCAAGAGAAGTGAATATGAAATAGAGGTTAAGGATACCCACTGTCTGACACTCAATTGAAGTTTATTTCCAAAGGGAAATCTGAGCCTCAGAAGACTGGTATCCTTTTCTGCAGGGCTTTCTGCTAAATGAAGGCTGCCCTTGAATTGACTTCTGGAAACTCAAACCTTTCAAGATTCTTGTTTTTATTTATTAAAATAATAATTATTATTATTTGGAGGCTTGTTTTTGGCCACAACTGGTAGTAGCTTATTCCTGGGCCTACACTTTGGGGTCTCTCATGGTATGGCTCAGGGTGTTGAGGATCCAATCTGGGTAGGCTGTGTGCATGGCAAGTGCCCTACTTGCTGTACCCCAAGATTTAAAGTCAACAGCTGTAGTATTTGATTTGGTGAGGGGATGAGGCAAGATCAGAACCACAAGCTGTTTTTCTTCTTCTTCTTCTTTTTTTTTTTTTTTTTTTTTTTTTTTTTGGCTGCACCCGGTGATGCTCAGGGGTTTCTCCTGATATGCACTCAGAACTTGCCCCTGGTTCGGGGGACTATATGGGATGCTGGGGTTCAAACTGTGGTCCATCCTACATTAATGGCATGCAAGGCAGAAAGCCCTACCACTGCAACATTGCTCCGACCCCTCACAAGTCATTTTTCAAACAGTAATTGCAGACACATTACTTCCCTGAAGAAATGAAACACATCATTTATATTGGGTGCTAGCATGGACTGTTAATATCTAAACTGCCTGATAGAATGTTGTAATGTCCAATAACAAAGCCAGCTAGCCCGGATGTTGGCTTTGTGCCCAGGGCAATTTTAGGGCCTGATATGCCGGTGCACTGTGGGGATTTCCCATGAAATAATTAGATTCCCAAAGGAAAGAGAATTATAGTAGTAAAAGTGCCTTTGCAGAGACTCAGAAAGGACAATTGTGCTAATAGGAAACTTCAATTAGCCTGAGGAAGGTGGGAAGATTCGCCTGACAATTCACAAATTCAGCTTGGTTCTGGAGAAACCAGCAAGGCAGGACTAGAGGAACTTGTTCAACAAGGACACAATTAAAATTCTAGCTATGCGGCTAAAATAAAAGTATGCAAATTTGCTTCCTTTATTCACCTTATCTTCATTTAGATCCTCAGATTAATCTATGGTCATAAAGATATATAGCTCTCCTAAATCTTTTAATCAGAGTTCCCGAGGGATATGAGGAAGTGGGGAGAAATCTCATAAACAAGTTTTCCCAGAAGTAGGCATAGAATAATTTATCTGGTGGCTGTTATAAATCACTAAGTTCGAATTGATATGAAGGAATCAGTACACCTGGACAAAAATAGATGAATCCATCCATGATTATTGTCCCATTGATGTCTCCTTCGTGTAAGGATCTCTGAGACCAACTCTAACTTTTTATTGATCACATTTATTTAACATTTACCGCTCAGACATTCCTGTTTGCTTTTATGTAAATTAGATTATTTAGTCCTAAGAGAAAATTGCTTTTGGGTCATTTGCAGCTATGCTTGGGGGATAATGTGCTGGGGAATTGATCCCCAGAGTCCCCACATGCAAAGAAGGGACTTCAGCTTCCTGATCCCAAGAGTCGGCTCAAGGTTTCCTGTGAGAAATTTTAGGGAGGGAAGAAGTTGGGCTATATCTAGTGTCGTTAGGGACTAGACGCAGTGTGAGGGATTTCATCAGCTTTGACCATGTTCAAGGCCTGTTCTCTGGTCTTCCCATGAGAATTTTTTTCTTCTTTTAAAGAGATGGGGATAGAGAAAGACAACTGCCAAGGACAAAGGGCTACTAAGCAGCAGATTTGACCTAGCAAATCCAGGTCAGTTTGAGGCGGGGGGGGGGGGGGTTGGGGGGGCCCTCCTCTTAAAGCCTGGTACAAAGGGCTTCCTTCTCAGAGTTAATCAGATGGCTGGTAGCTGTCTGTACACGGCATTATGCAATCTGAAAGCCTTTGTAGTTACATTATCATTTGATTGAAACACTTGGTGAAAGAAATTTTTTTTCCTGTTTAAAAAAAAAAAACAGGGGCCGGAGAGATAGCATGGAGATAAGGCATTTGCCTTTCATGCAGAAGGACAGTGGTTTGAATCCCGGCATCCCATATGGTCCCCTGAGCCTGCCAGGAGCGATTTCTGAGTGTAGAGCCAGGAGTAACCTCTGAGCGCTGCCAAGTGTGACCCAAAAACCAAAAAAAAAAAAAAAAAAAAAACCCAAAAAAACAAAACAAAAAAACAAACCAGGGGCTGGAGAGATAGCATGGAGGTAAGGCATTTGCCTTTCATGCAGAAGGACAGTGGTTTGAATCCCGGCATCCCATATGGTCCCCTGAGCCTGCCAGGAGCAATTTCTTTTTTTTTTTTAATGATGATATTTCATTTCTTATTTATTTATTTATTTATTTATTTATTTATTTATTTATTTATTTATTTTGGTTTTTGGGTCACACCCGGCGGTGCTCAGGGGTTACTCCTGGCTGTCTGCTCAGAAATAGCTCCTGGCAGGCACGGGGGACCATATGGGACACCGGGATTTGAACCAACCACCTTTGGTCCTGGATCGGCTGCTTGCAAGGCAAACGCCGCTGTGCTATCTCTCCAGGCCCATGCCAGGAGCAATTTCTGAGCGTAGAGCCAGGAGTAACCCCTGAGCGCTGCTGGGTGTGACCCTAAAACAAACAAACAAAAAAACCCCCCAAAACCCCCCCAAAAAAAACAAAATAAAAAACCAAAGATTAAGGGCCAGAGCAATAGCACAGCGGTAGGGCATTTGCCTTGCACGTGGCCATCTGGGGACTGACCCAGGTTCGATCCCCAGCATCCCACTTGGTCCCCTGAGTCTGCCAGGAGCGATTTCTGAGCAAAGAGCCAGGAGTCACCCTGAGAGCCACTGGGTGTGGCTCACACACCCCTCCCCCCTGCAAAAAAAAAAAAAACCTAACAAAGATTAAGACAGAATAAGTGACTTGCTGTAAGTGACATCATTAACAGACAGATAGCAAAGCTAATTTAAGATGCAGGTTTCATTTCCTTCCTATCCAACTATGCTATATCTTGCAATAGAGACTGGTACTCGAAGTGTGTGGCTCCTGAGCAAGTGCTCAGAGGAATTAGGGAGGCATTCTGGGGCATGCTTGGCCTGATGATTTAATACTTTGTCAGCCAACATGGTGTTGCTCGAACCCAGAGGTCCTCAGAAACAACAAAAGCTATTTCTGGAAGCATTTTAGGGAACCGTGTGGTCCTAAGGATCAAGCTCAAGGAATGACTTATGGAAGTAAGGCATGTGCTTCAACCTTTTAAACTCTCTCCGCAGGCCAAGAAACATTATCTTCCAACTAGCAGCCTTCAATGCTACCAAGTAGCTGTCCTGCTCACACAACTAATGAAATTTAAAAGATTTTTATAGAATTTATCACATCATTTAACTTATCCGAGGCCGGCTGAGAAAGACAAAGCTAGCTAAAACAACACAGCCAACATATTGTACTTGAAAAACATTTTATTTTTTAAAATTCCCTTCCCATCAGTCTTTTCTCATCCTTTATTGTTGCTGCTGCATTTGCAATGATCAGGATTGCACAAATTCCTGTTGTGGTGCTTCCACATTATTTTTGCTAACATATTTTTTAGCTGTGTGGCTTGCCAGTCATTGGAGAGCTCACACACTCGGCCACTGAATTTTGCTCTCCTTGAGTTGTAGTGCTTGCACACAAGATTGCTAGGGGTCACTCTTAGCAAAGGCCATAAATCACGACCATGCTCACATGTGCAAATCTCAGCCACGGTGCTCAGACATCTTGTTTTTGGGTTACAACTAACGATGATCAGAGACTACTCTTGGTAAGATGCTTGGTGGTACTTATGGATCCAGGAAGTAACAGGAACTGAACTTTTGCCTCCAACAATAACAATTATATATATATATATACACATATACATACACACATATTCATATATATTGGTTTGGAGGTGACGTCCAGCAGCACTCAGAGGTTACTCTTGGCTTTGCGCTCAGAAATTACTCCCAACAGACTCAGGAGACCATATGGGATGCCAGAAATTGAACCCGTGTTGGCTGTGTGCAAGGCAAACGCAATACACATTGTGCGATCACTCCAGCCCTATGTTGTTATTTTGGGGCCACATCTGATTGTGCTCAAGGCTTAATCCTAGCTCTGTACTCAGAGATTACAATCTGGAATGCTGGGAATAGAATTCAGGTTGCTACATGCAAGGCAAACACTCTACCCACTGTCCCATCCCTCAACCCCTGTCTTTTAATTACAGTTCTGGGAAGTCACACCCCTCTTTGTGGTGCCGGGGACTGCAGACAGTAGAGTGAACAGGTTGTAACAGCAGAGTGTCACAACTGTGCTGTATGATGCAACTGGGACACTGGAGGTTTGAATTCATGATTGTTAAGTTTGCAAGGCAGATTCTCTCATTTTGCTGTTGTGAGAGGATGTGGGAGGAGGGTGGAGTCCTACCCAACAGTGCTTGGGAGTCATGGATCCTGGTGATGTGTGAGGTGCCATGTGGTTGTGGGGATCCATGGTAAGCACCTTACCACACTGGCTAAGATAAACTTTACAATTGGTTCTATGCTTAGGGATCATTCTTGTCAGTGCTCAGGGGACCATATGTGGTTTGGGAATGAAGGCTGGCTTGATCACACGCAGCACATTACCTGGTATACTATTTCTCTTTCCCATGTCTCCCTTTGCTCCCCAAAACCTAGTTTCTTAAACTGTAGGCTGTGGTCCCCATATGTGGTCATATCGTAATGTGAGGGTCACGAAAACCTTGGCAACAATAGAGGGTTTCTCAGAGACTTCTGGCAGTGTGTGCCCAGTTTAGCTTTCTCTGGTGAAAAGGGGTCACAATCTCAGAAGCCCAAATCTAAGCCACTACATTCTTCCTCTAAGGCCCTGAGCGACAACTCCAAGATCCTAACTTGGAGCCTTGATCTGCACATGATGGAATAAACAGATTGGCTAGGACAGCCATGTTCCCAATTATACCTACAAATTATATTTTCCAATCTCCGGAAGGAAAAATAAAGAAGACTTGCACTTTTACTAGATCCTTTTCATTTGACCAGAAAAATATGAATCTAGCAATAAAAGGATCAAAAAGGTCTTTCTTCTTCCTTTATTTTGTGTGTGGTGTACAGGATCAAACCTCATACAAAAGAGACATCGGCTGTACCTCTGAACCACATTCCAAGACCCGAAGTCTTTACTCTTTTTTTTTTTGTTTGTTTGTTTTCGGGCCACACCCTTTTGATGCTCAGGGGTTAGTCCTGGCTAAGCGCCCAAAAATTGCCCCTGGCTTGGGCGAACCATATGGGACGCTCCTTGGCTAGCGCTTGCAAGGCAGACACCTCACCTCTAACGCCACCTCGCTGGCCCCATTTACTCTTTTAGCTCTACAGAAAATTCTAGAAAATTCCCAGTATCACAAACACAGCACATTGGTTTAATAATCATAAAATATAAAGGCAAGATCTTGTGTTGAAGATTTCAGGACAGTCCAAAAAAATTACACATTCTGCACTAGATGAGGTTATCAGTAGGGCATAACAATTCGTGTTCTTGAGCTCCAAATGACGAACTTAGAAACATTAGCAAATCTCAAGAAGGGACGGTTCAGAGGCTATAATGGGTTTAGTGCTGCTATTTAGAGTAATGAAGCATTTTCTCTGCTTTCTGGATTCATTTCACCAAGCAATTGCCTCAGCAGGTCAGATATAGATTTGCAGGAGTGGAAAACATTTTCTAGGAATAAAACAATTGATCTCGTAGGAGCAGCTGGCTTAACTTTCTAGAGCAATCATTTTGGTCTGGCAAGTCTATGTATTTCTCAGAGTGCTGTTACTGACAAAATTTCCTCCCACCGCCAGACCTTTACATTTCATTTTTTTACACACACTACTAACCACCATTCAAGGGGAGTCACTATACTTGCTGTGTGACCTCCAGTAATATCCCGAATCTCTTTAATTTCTCTGGCTCTAAAATGGGGATAATAGTAGCAGTTACTTCATAGATGTTGGGAACTGACTTGTTTGAGGACATTTTGCTGTTCTCTCTGCCATAGCCCAGCTTTTCACCTAAAAGCAATATGCAGTCTTGCTGTAAATCTCTGAGCTAAGAGAAAAGAATGTAGCTGCAGGACTTAATTTAGCTATAAGCCCGGAGGAGAGAAAAAACCGCCTGGTCCAGTTATCAGAAACTAGGCCCCATTCCTTAAGACCACATTCCGGAGTAATTTAGGCTGTTATCAATAAGTATATGCTATATTGTCTGTTCAAGATCACTTAGGCAAGCACATATTGCACCATTTCCTGATAGTCAAGCAATTAGGAATGCAGCTAGAAGGACACTAGAAGTTTCCATTGAAACAGCACGTTCAGTATAGCTTAAAGGTCATCCAGCCCCTAGCCCACTGCCCACTTCCTTATGAGCCTTCGCGCCAAAAGTATGATTGACATCACCTTTGTACTGCCCCTTTTTCTCCTTCACTATTTAAGAAGGAACTGTAGCCAATAAAGACACCCTTGAACAGTGAGACGCTGCCTTGGGTCTTTATTATTAACCTCTCTCAGATTTTTTACAGTGTGGTTGTTCTTCTACTCAGCAAAATAGGAGTGCAGTCGTCTGAGAAGCCTTCCCAGCTAATTCCTGCTGGCCGGGTCCCCCCTGGGGGGTTTCTGGACCCTGCACATAGTGTTAAGAATTAAGAGCTCAAAGTCTTGTCACATAGGAAGTGCTCAATAAACCTCAGCTATTATTCCTGTAATACACTAAAGCTTTTTCCTGGCATTAAAAATGACCTTGGGCCAGAGATAAAAAAAAAAAGGAGATAAGGTGTATATTCTGCACGTGATCCATACTGGCTGACTCCCTGGCACATATGGTCATTCCGTTGAGCACGAGACATAGGAGGGGCCCCAGATCACAGACTCAGGAGTACAGTCTTCAGAGCTCTACAGTGGTGTGGTTCCACAGTCAAAAATAAAGTTTGCTCATTTTTTTCTCCCTCTAAACAAAGTCTCAGAATTTTAAAATCTCTCATATGTAAAGAGGAAACAATTTTGTTTCGGTACTACATACACTTTGGAAAGAAATCACTCCATACAGCTCACACCTAAGTGAAGAACAGCTATGTAACATGCTTGAAATTATTCTGCATGAGAGATGTTTTTCAAATCTCTTCGATTCATGTAGCATACTCAACCATTTGTTGACATCAACACAGACTCATGGATATTTATTCTGCAATTTGGGATAAATGTCATGCTTTTTAATTTTGTTGCTCAAAGTTTTACCAATTTTTTTTTTTTTTTACCTCTTTCAGTCAGCTCTTCTGTAAATTGAAAACATCACCTTTTTTGTTTTGTTTTTTTTTGGGCCATACCCAGTGATGCTCAGGGGTTACTCCTGGTTGTTCGCTCAGAAATAGCTCTGGGCTTGGGGGACCATATGGGATGCCGGGGGATCCAACTGTGGTCCGTCCTAGACTAGTGTGAGCAAGGCACGGCTCCTGCCCCAAACATTAGCAGCCTTATAATTTTCTTTTTTATGAGCACTTCCATTTTCTGTCAGGTAGGATGCTCACCTAGGACTATTCAGAACTGGATTTCGTTATTTCTCCAAAGAGCCACTCTACTGAGTCCACAATTTGCACAGTAGGTATGTCTAGTCTTGTTTTTTTAGTCACATAGATATTAACAAAGATGCTTTATGCTGGCAGCACGATGTAAACTGGGAACTTGAGCAGAAAAGATTAGCTACAGAGACATGTAAGCCCCAAAATTGTCTTTCCTTTCAAAGAATAGTATGTTGAACAAGCAGAGAAAAATTCAAATAATTTCCATTGTAAACCAGGCTTGCTTGTATTATAAACCAAGATATCACAGTTAAAACATAGTTGCAGAGGAGCTTAAAATAACAGAGTCATTTGTCGGGGGTCATCAGGGAGAATACTGATAGTGTCTTCAGCTTTGCCACACAACAGACACAGCATCGTATATTCCTAGAAAAAGACAGAAGAAGTTCATAGTTATAGACTTGAGGGGGAAAGATATGCATTACCACTTATTCTTATAAAGTTGTTCTCTACAAATTATAAGGATTTATTTATTTATTTTTTGTTTTTTTTGGGGGGGGGCACACCCGTTTGACGCTCAGGGGTTACTCCTGGCTATGCGCTCAGAAATCGTTCCTGGCTTGGGGGGACCATATGGGACACTGGGGGATCGAACCGAAGTCCATTCTACGCTAGCGCTTGCCAGGCAGACACCTTACCTCTAGCGCCACCTTCCCGGCCCCAAGGATTTATTTTTAATACATTAAATCAACTTCTTCATCAGCTATCAACAGTATCTTAAGAATCTTTTGTTTATGTAAACTAAATTCAAGCTGATGCTCTATACAGCAACCCGACAAGAATGTAATTCTTGGGGCTGGAGAGATAGCATGAAGGTGGGGCGTTTGCCTTGCATGCAGAAGGACGGTGGCTCGAATGGTCCCCTGTTCCTGCTAGGAGCTATTTCTGAGCGTAGAGCCACGAATAACCACTAAGTGCTGCCGGGTGTGACCCCCAAAACAAAATAAACAAAACAAAAAAATCCCAATTAAAAACATTTTATCTGGGGCTGGAGCGATATTATAGTGGGTAGAACATTTGCCTTGCATATGCCCAACCTGGGTTTGATCCCAGGCATCCCATAAGGACCCCCAAGCCTGCTAGAAGTAATTTCTGAATGCAGAGCCAGGAATAACCCCTGAGCACCACCAGCTGTGGCCTCCAAACAAACCAAAAAAACCCAAAAATTCATCTACTCTAGGAAAATAAATATCCACTAGTATGTCATTCTATAAGTATCTTCTATTTAGTTAGCTAGCTGTCATATTTAATTGTCTACTATTTTATCTATTTAATGAGTTTTATGTTTCTGGGGCTTGACAAATATCAATACTGGAGACAGAAGGGATTTTGTTTAAGGCAAAAACCCCTCAGGCAGAGTCCTATTTTTATACCTCTTTCTTTTTTAGAATACTTTAATATGGCCATAAATATAGAAACCTTAAAAGCCATTGTTTAAACAGCTTTTATATTCACTAGAAAAAAGCCCCCAAACATCTGTTTAATCTATCCATTTTTCTCCTCTGCCTATAACTATTGAGTTTGCATTTCATAGATCTAGACAGTCACTAAAAAGAAGACTACAGAGATAAACAATGACTATGGCTCAGCAGGAAAGCTTCATTATGGCAAAGAAATAAGAGTTTAAGATAATGATTTTTTAAAAAAATGGCCCAACCGAAATACCCAAGCCAAAGTCAATGACAATAGAAGCAAGGGACTCAAACTACAACAAGCTATACACAAAAGGAATGTTACTAGCAGTCCAGAGGGTTAAGGGTGGAGGTATGGGCTAAGAGAGGCATGCTGGTAACTATGGCAGGGGTGGGATAAGGGGGTTGGGGTTCAACACTGGTGGTGGTAATGGTTCTAATTCACTGTCGCTATGTGCCTGAAATACAACTGTGAAAAACTTGTAATTCACATTGGTCTCAATAAAAATTATAAAAAAATAATGATTAAAAAAATAATGATTTTAAAGTCTAGCATACATGGTAGAAAAAAATTTACCAAGGCTCGAGCTCAGCAAACAAAGTCTCATGAATTAAAAAGAAATGAGAAGGGGCCGGGAAGGTGGCGCTAGAGGTAAGGTGTCTGCCTTACAAGCGCTAGCCAAGGAACGGACCGCGGTTCGATCCCCCGGCATCCCATATGGTCCCCCCAAGCCAGGGGCGATTTCTGAGCATATAGCCAGGAGTAACCCCTGAGCGTCAAACGGGTGTGGCCCAAAAACCAAAAAAAAAAAAAAAAAAAAAAAAAAAGAAATGAGAAAAAGAAAATATCCTCTTTATAAGGTCATATTGCTTTACAATATTCTTGCTTTCACCCACTGGACATGTCTGATAGGATTGCTACCTTCCACTAGAAATAAGAATGAAAAAAATAATAGAGTCAAAATAGGAATAAGTGTCAAGTTAAACATATACCTGAGTTTCAAACAAATCTATCCATCTGCAAGTTGTTATTAAGCTCCTAAAAGCTATTCAGCATGCTAAGATGCATTGGCAGATATAAGAGAATGCAAAGACTGGGGCTTGGAGAGATAGCACAGCGGTGTTTGCCTTGCAAGCAGCCGATCCAGGACCTAAGGTGGTTGGTTCAAATCCTGGTGTCCCATATGGTTCCCCGTGCCTGCCAGGAGCTATTTCTGAGCAGACAGCTAGGAGTAACCCCTGAGCACCGCTGGGTGTGGCCCAATGTAACATTTACAAATCTAACTTAGAAGAAAGAAAATATCTAACATATAACTGGAAATATTATGAAATAATAGGACTAGTTATACCTATAGTCTATATGATTTATAGAAATCAAAATTTCATTATTGGTCAATTGTTTAGGATTCAGAATTGATTTCTCACAGAAACAATGGCCAGGCAGTCAGGTTTCCAAGAAAAACTGGGACTCTTTTTGTTTTTTATTTTTGGGCCAGACCCGGTTGCACTCAAGGGTTATTCTTGGCTCTGTGCTCAGAAATTGCTCCTGGCAGGCTCAGAGGACATATGGGATGCTAGGGATTGAACCCAGGCTGGGCCGTGGTTGGCTGTAGCAAGGCAAATGCTCTACCCCCTGTGCTATCGCTTTGGCCCCATCGGACTCTTAAATTTATATTGTACTTGGGCCAGAACAAGAGCACAGTGAGAAGGGCATTTGCCTTCTGGTCAACCTGGGTTCGATCCCTAGCATCCCATATGGTTTCCTGAGCACTATCAGGAATGACCCCTGAGCACAGAGACAGAAGTAATACTTGAGCACTGCTGGGATGGTCCATAAACCAAAATAAAAAAATATATCATAAAAGTACCATAAATGTTAAACATATATAGCAAGCCCTTATGGGGGAAATTATGTCTAGATTTCTAAAAGAATGCCAAGAACATATCTCCCTGTGTTGTCAGCAATCAGAGCTTTTATCAGACCAAACTTTTGTCTGAGGATCCCATTATTACTTATTTTTCCTCTATTACTGCCTTTTAGTTTTTGCCCTAAATCCTCTTCTCCTTAGTCCACAAAAAAAGAGAAACTCTCAGAACAGTTCCCTCTTTGTGTCTTGAGGTAAACTCAGTAGTTTAATGTCTTTCCTAGGGTTTCATAAATAATAAAGGATATCTGTACTGATTTATAATACAGTTTCTGTTTAAACTGTACTTGTGTATCTATGTTCCTTGTTATTCTTGACAACAGAAAACCTTGGGGCTGGAGAGATAATACAGCAGATCAGGTATGTAGTTGACCTGGGTTCAATCCCTGGCATCCCAGATGGTCTTGTGAGATGCCAGAAGTAATCTCTGAGTGTACAACTAGGAATAAGTCCTGAGCACAGTTGGGTATGACCCCCCAAAAAAAAAAACCAAAAATTAAAAAAAAAAACTTATTTTGGTCTACGGTGGTATTAAGACATTTTTAAATATCAGAATACTCATCTTTTAGACATGGATAATAAAATATTAATTAATTAATTAATAATTAATTAAAAGCAATCTGTTTGGGATTGCTTTAAAATAATCCTGTGGTAAGATGTAGCAAGATATAAATAAAGTAAATTAAGCGAGGTAATGGAGATTACACTAATTTGCCAACTCTTGATTATGTTTAAATCTCCCACAAGAGATTTGAAACTAAACAAAAAAATTACCAATAGTAAAAATCCTACTTTGAATCTGACTGTTATAATAAGAAAGGGCCAGAATATAAGCAAAAAGAACTCAGAGCATTCTCAGAACAGCAAAGAATCAGGAGTTCTTAAAGTCTTCAGGCTACGGTGGAAGTGTAGAGTCAAGTACTGGAATAATGCAGAAAATGGAGAAAGCACGATAGGCTGCTCTTGTACGAGCAAGGAAGGAAGACTTTAAATTCTGCTTGAAAGAACTGAAGGAAGAGTTGGGTGGCTTGAAGGTAGAAAAAAGGGACAGAGGAAAAAAACATGAATCAGAGGCATGGACTACAGCAAGCATATCATGGAAGGAGAAATGACAGGATGGTATGTCTAAGGAAGTGAAGTTGAGGACAGTAGGTAGAACTACAGTTTAGGGACTGTTGTAGTAATCTAGGTTTAAAGCAAACCTGGGTGCTTTGAAACAAACCTGATGGACTTGTCATCAGATATGACAGAGGGACCAAAAAAAAAGAGCAAGAAAAATGGAAGAAAGGATGGCTGTGGGATATGATAGAGATCTGGAAGATAAGCTAATAGCTTCCAAAGAAAACTAAGATATCATCATGCTTACTATCTGAGGACGTAGAGAGATAATTCCAGACAAGAGACCAAAGCTCAGGGAAAAATCAGTTAGGGTACAACAAGAAAAGCAAAAGCAAAAGCACAATCAAAATGACTTAAAAAAAAATAGAACAAAGTTTAATGTTACTGGACTCAAGGGAAGAATGCTTCATTAATGTTTCCTTAACAAAGCAAAATATAGAAGAGATGTTAAGGGAGATAAAAACTGAGAAAATGTCAAGGGATTTTGGCTTTTTAAAGGGAAACTCTAAGAAAACAGTTTCAGTAATGGGAAAATAAAAACTAGTTTACAAATTAGTGATTAAGGAAGGCTGGAGTGATAGCACAACGGGTAGGGAATTTGTCTGTACACAGTTGACCCAGGATGAACCCAGGTTTGATCCCTGGTATCCCGTATGTTCCAGTGAACCTGCTAGGAGTGATTTCTGAGCACAGAGCCAGGAGTAACCCAAGTACTGCCAGGTGTGACCCAAAATAAAAAAAAAATCAAAACAAAACAAAATAAAGGGGGAACATAGGAAATATATAGAAATAAAGTTCTACACAAGTGAGGAAACAAGAGGAATGAAAGCTATAATGAAAAGATAGATCAGGGGAGCTGGGAAGGTGGCGCTACAGGTTAGGTGTCTGCCTTGCAAGTGGATGGACCGTGGTTCGATCCCCCGGTGTCCCATATGGTCCCCCCAAGCCAGGGGCGATTTCTGAGCGCATAGCCAGGAGTAACCCTGAGCATCAAACGGGTGTGGCTCAAAATACAAAAAAAAAAAAAAAAAAAAGAAAAGATAGATCAGGGCCCGGAGAGATAGCGGAGAGATAGCACAGCGGGGTTTGCCTTGCAAGCAGCCGATCCAGGACCTAAGGTGGTTGGTTGGAATCCCGGTGTCCCATATGGTCCCCCGTGCCTGCCAGGAGCTATTTTTGAGCAGACAGCCAGGAGTAACCCCTGAGCACTGCTGGGTGTGGCCCAAAAACCAAAAAAAAAAAAAGATAGATCAAAGAGCTAGCTGAGTACAGTAAAAGGATTTTTAACATATTTTTAACAAGAAGTAAGTATATTTAAAGTACATTTTTTTCTCTTTGTCTGGCACCAAAACTTTATTCTTGTTTTTGAGGTAAAAACCGGTTTTATTTGGAGGTACTGATGAAGGGGCCGGAAAGGATAAGACAGTACCTTGCTCGGGCCTGGAGATATAGCACAGTGGCATTTGCCTTGCAAGCAGCCAATCCAGGACCAAAGGTGGTTGGTTTGAATCCCGGTGTCCCATATGGTCCCCCATGCCTGCCAGGAGCTATTTCTGAGCAGACAGCCAGGAGTAACCCCTGAGCACCGCCGGGTGTGGCTCAAAAACCAAAAAAAAAAAAAGAGAGTACCTTGCTCAAATGGACATGAGGGTGTCTCTAAAGATGGAGAGCTCAAGTATACATGCAGCCAGTGTAAAAGTATGAAAGCCTGAAAGTCCATATCTCGAGAGGAGATATGGATGACATATGTTCATGGGCTGACAACAACATGAGCCCATGGGAGAATGTGTTCTTTATTGTTTTTTGTTTGTTTGGGGGCCACACCCAGTGGTGCTCAGGGGTTACTCCTGGCTCTGCTCAGGAATCACTCCTGGAAATGCTCTGAGATTATATGGGATGCCAGGGATCAAACCCCAGTTGGCCACATGCAAACACCCTACCTGCTG
The DNA here is from genome assembly GCF_024139225.1 of Suncus etruscus. Classification (NCBI taxonomy): domain Eukaryota; kingdom Metazoa; phylum Chordata; class Mammalia; order Eulipotyphla; family Soricidae; genus Suncus; species Suncus etruscus. Next base: position 9,463,813 of record NC_064850.1, on the reverse strand, counting down.
TACTATCGCTCTGCCCCCAAATCTTTATTCTTAAGACAAACTTTCAGAATTTATTTTAAATGTAAAATGTTTTATCCCCTATTTTGCAGTGTCAGCATCAAACCAAGGTCTTTTTTTTTTTTAATTTTTTTTAAATTTATTTAAACACCTTAATTACATACATGATTGTGTTTGGATTTCAGTCATGTAAAGAACACCACCCATCACCAGTGCAACATTCCCATCACCAATGTCCCAAGTCTCCCTTCGCCCCACCCGACCCCTGCCTGTACTCTAGACAGGCTCTCCATTTTCCTCATACATTCTCATTATTAGGACAGTTCAAAATGTAGTTATTTCCCTAATTAAACTCATCACTCTTTGTGGTGAGCTTCCTGAGGTGAGCTGGAACTTCCAGCTCTTTTCTCTTTTGTGTCTGAAAATTATTATTACAAGGGTGTCTTTCATTTTTCTTAAAACCCATAGATGAGTGAGACCATTCTGCGTTTTTCTCTCTCTCTCTGACTTATTTCACTCAGCATAATAGATTCCATGTACATCCATGTATAGGAAAATTTCATGACTTCATCTCTCCTGACAGCTGCATAATATTCCATTGTGTATATGTACCACAGTTTCTTCAAACCAAGGTCTTTAATATGAAGGCAAATGCTCTACAGCTGAGCCACATCTTGGCTTTAGATCCCATTTACCAAAGTGTGCAATCTCTATAGTACTGCAACCAAGTGTCTAGCCCCAAATACTAAAGCAGCAACAACAGAGACAAGAAGTAAAATATGTTCCCATGCCCAATGTGCTTTTTTTTTTTTGGTTTTTGGGCCAGACCCGTTTGAAGCTCAGGGGTTACTCCTGGCTATGCGCTCAGAAATCGCCCTTGGCTTGGGGGGACCATATGGGACGCCGGGGGATCGAACCGCAGTCTGTCCTACGCTAGCGCTTGCAAGGCAGACACCTTACCTCTAGCGCCACCTTCCCGGCCCCTCCCAATGCGCTTTTTATTAAAAAGAGAAAAAGGAGAGAGACAGGACTAGGATATCATTTGCATGGCACTCATTGATTTTTAAACTTTTTTAATTTTGTTTTTGGGTCACACCCGGCAGTGCTCAGGGGTTCCTCCTGGCTGTCTGCTCAGAAATAGCTCCTGGCAGGCATGGGGGGACCATATGGAATACTGGGATTCAAACCAACCACCTTAGGTCCTGGATCGGCTGCTTGCAAGGCAAACACAGCTGTGCTATCTCTCCGGGTCCAGGGATTACTCTTGACTCTAATATTCAAAAATTGTTCCTGGCAGGCTTGGGGCACCATGTGATTGCCAGGAATCAAACCCAGGTCTGTTCCGGTTTGGCTAGGTGCAAGGAAACACCCTACCACTGTACTATCTCTCCAGCCCCCTTGATTTTTTACTCCTAAGAAGACAGGGTTGAATAGATCTACCAGGTGATGGTTTGAACAGAGCCAACCAATACCTAAAGTGCCTCCCTCAATATTCATAGCTAGGAAGGAAAAAAATGGTCTTCTTTAATTTCTATAAGTACTTTGTTTATGAGAAGTATTTCTATATTTTCAGGGGCAGTTATATGGCCCTCCCTCCCCACTGCCTCTTTAATAAAATGCCCATATTGGACCAGGGAAATGGCTCAACGACTAGAACACGCAGCTTAGCATCACAGTGGTATTTCCTCAGCCCCAGAGCTGCAATGGTGACCTTGAACAAGTAGCAGAGAGTAGCCCCAGCTTTGCTGGGTGTAGCTTCAAAACAAAAACAAATGCCCATATTTATATTTACCTGAAATTCATCCATGATACTGAATGTATACTCATGTCTGGCTACTACATGATGACAATTCTTACACAAATCTGTGGAAACAGAGAAACTTAAGTCTTAGAAGATGACATAAGACAGCAAACTTTCCATTTCAGCATGACATTGCTTTAAAAAAAACTCTGTCATATTTAACTCCATAGGAAGCTCATTATAATATCTACCTTGATAAGAAACTCAAAATCTGTCACACAATGAAAGGAAGGGCCTGATCTTAAAGACTTAATGTGATTTATTAATTCCCACTAAAAGCTCTGTGAAGTAATCAACTAATAAATATGCCAGTGTTTTTTAACAAGCTGAACCTATCTGTATAAAAACTTTTATTCTCAGTGGTAACACAAATTGTGCTTCTATAACCAATCACACATTAAAAACACTGCTAGATAGATACTGTGGCTGAAAGGATAGTACAGGGAGGTACAGTAAGTTAGCAAGTACCTTGAATGAACTCTGGTTCATCTCTGGCACCCCAACCACTTCCAGCATTGATCCCTGAGCACAGAACCAGGCCCCAACTAAACTGTCATGGCCCCAAAACAAAACCAAAAACAAAGATAGAGACAAGAGGGATAGTGCCATAGGAAAAGCCTTGTCTTGCAAGTGCTGACTCAGGCCCAATCGCCAGCACTGCATATGGTATCCAGAACTGCCAAGAGTGATTCCTGAGCACAGACCCAAGAGTAATCCCCGAGCACTACTAGCTGTGTCCCCTAATGCCCCTCCCCCTCAATAAAAAAGAAAGAATAAAATTGCTAGACGTTAAAGTTGATATATTGGTAATCAGACTCTAGTAAAACAAGGTAATAATTGCTTGTTGATTGCTTATGAGCGCCAGATATTGTTTTAAATACCTTTAATCTATCAACTTGATCTCAAATATCCAAGAAGTAGATACTATTGTTACCAGGTTTCATTTATTAATTTTTAAAAAATAACATGTTTATTTAAGCAAACATGTTACAAACATGTTTGCAGTTGGGTTTTACTTGAAACAAAAGCACATGGTAGTTAAGCACATAGGGAAATTACAAAGCTAAGAAGTATTAGAACTCAAGTTCTCTAATTCTAGAACCTTTGTTCATAAGCACTCTGTCCTACTATATGGAATAATCAAGGCCTAAAGGAGCATATACTAACATTTAAAATGCCCGACTCTCTAAACAGTTTGTCTCATACTCCTTTCAAAACATCATTTAGCACATTTCTCTTATATTCAGGACCTACCAAAGAACTAAAGGACAAGTAAAAAGATGTGAACACTTCAAATTCTTGTCACAGTATCTGGGCAAAAAAAGGGTAGATATAATTACCTCATAGAAATTCTCAGCGGCAACCTCAGAATGGATTTTCTTTCATTATATATAATTTATTCGACCTCCCAGCTTTGAACATAAAAGCAGCAAATGAAAGCAACACACTTACAGTAGCAAAAGGAAAAAAAAAGAGAATGTGACAGAAAGAGTGACGGGGGTTAAAGCACTTGTCTTGCATGCAGCTGACCCCAGTTCAACCCCCAGAGCTGCAAGATGTCCCAAGCAGAGGCAGTAGTCACTGTGAGGCGTGGTCTAGGCTTCCTATTCCTTTCCTTCCCACAAAAAGAAAACAAGATACTGGGCCAGAGAGATAGCATGGAGGTGTAACATTTGCCTTGCATGTGGAAGGACGGTGGTTCGAATCCCGGCATCCCATATAGTCCCCCGAGCCTGCCAAGAGTGATTTCTGAGTATAGAGCCAGGAGGAACCCCTGAACACTTCTGGGTGTGACCCAAAAACAAAACCAAAAACAAAACAAAAGTAAAAGAAAACAAGACACTGACAGTGAGATAGGAAGACAGAAAAGGAATAACAACAGAAAAAAGACAGAAGAAATACGATGGCATCCAAGGTTATCAGTATAAGGAGTAAATAGCTCTAAACATTTTCTTTTTTTTTTTTTTTTTTTTGGTTTTTTGGGCCACACCCATTTGACGCTCAGGGGTTACTCCTGGCTATGTGCTCAGAAATCGCCCCTGGCTTGGGTGGACCATATGGGATGCCGGGGGATCGAACCGCGGTCCTTCCTTGGCTAGCGCTTGCAAGGCAGACACCTTACCTCCAGCGCCACCTACCCGGCCCCAGCTCTAAACATTTTCATAGTGGTTGAAGGTACACTATATTTGAAAGTGAAAATTCACAAGGGCTTTCCTAAAACAAAATTTAAAATAAAATAAAAACAACTTCAAATATTTAAATTTTTGTAGGCAAAAATCTTTAGAAATAAATAATATTGGAAGCTAAAGAAGCTTCCATTATCTGCAAAAACCATTTATGCAGAATATCTAAAACACTAGATAAAAGAGGTGATGTTTTTCTTTCTTAAAAAACTAAATAGGGGGGCCCGGAGAGATAGCACAGCGGCGTTTGCCTTGCAAGCAGCCGATCCAGGACCAAAGGTGGTTGGTTCAAATCCCGGTGTCCCATATGGTCCCCCGTGCCTGCCAGGAGCTATTTCTGAGCAGACAGCCAGGAGTAACCCCTGAGCACTGCCGGGTGTGGCCCAAAAACAAAAACAAAAAAACTAAATAGGGGCCGGCAAGGTGGCGCTAGAGGTAAGGTGTCTGCCTTGCAAGCGCTAGCCAAGGGAGAACCGCGGTTTGATCCCCCGGAGTCCCATATGGTCCCCCCCAAACCAGGGGCAATTTCTGAGCACTTAGCCAGGAGTGATCCCTGAGCATCAAAAGGGTGTGGCCCGAAAATAAAAACAACAACAACAACAAAAAAAAACACTAAACAGAGAGGCCAGAGAGATAGCACAGTGGTAGGGCATTTGTCTTGCATGCAGTCAACCCCAGGAGGGGCCCGGTTTGATTCCCAGCATCCTTTATGGTACCCCAGCCTGGAGGGCGATTTCTGAGTACAGAGTCAGGAGTAACCCCTGAGCACCACTGGGTGTGGCCCCCAAAACTAATCAGTCAATTAAAAAAATAAACTAGAAACTCTATGTTTTAATATAATAATAGAAATATACCTAATACCTTGCATGACATGTCACTTTCCAAAAGGTGGTACCTGTTATCAGACTCACAGGAAAAAAATCCACTTACGATCATATGTGACAATTTCTTCTCCATCTTCCTCTTTCAGAGATCTGTTGGTGATTAGCATAAAATCCCTTTTATTGCACACTGCACAGCCTGTAAAGTTCAGCAAAAATGATCCATTCTCCAGGCAGATGGTACCCTAAATTATTAAAAGCAGGAATTTAATATCCTTTTATTTCAAAGTCCTTTAGTAAAAATGATTAATAGACTTTTTGGCCTAGAGATTGAACCCTAGGCTGGCCTCATACAATACAAGGCGAGTGCCTGACCACTGAGCTACTTTTTTTTTTTTGCCTACTAAGGTACGGAAAGGCAGAAAGCCAGGGCCACAATTGATGGGCTTGAAGATCTACCAGGAAATTTTCGAGACTGCCAGCTTTACTCTAGAAGTATTTGTTATTCATAGTAAGATGGAAGCAGCACAATAAAGCTTTCAGTCTCTGTGGACATCGGCTGTTTGAGAGGACTAAATGCAAATGACTATTTGGAAACAACTTCATGAAGCTTTAATTACATGAACTACGAAGAGGAAAAAAAATTAGGAAAATCTAATATCTAAAAATATTAAATGAGATGTCATAAAACCGGAATTAAAATTCAATTAAGATACAAACGCTGAGCAAAAAAAAAAAAAATCTTTTACTGTGAGGTTGATTTGATTGTTGAAATAGCATTTTATTGGGGCCGGAGAGATAGCATGGAGGTAAGGCGTTTGCCTTTCATGCAGGAGGTCATCGGTTCGAATCCCTCGGCGTCCCATATGGCACACACACACACACACACACACACACACACACACACACACACACACACACACACACACACACACACACACACACACACACACACACACACACACACACACCGTGCCTGCCAGGAGCAATTTCTGAGCCTGGAGCCAGGAATAACCCCTGAACACTGCCGGGTGTGACCCAAAAACTATAAAAAAAAAAAAAAAAAAGAAAGAAATAGCATTTTATTGAGTCCTAATACTAAGAAACAAAAACAAAAGCCCTCATTTTTATAGATGTTTAAAGACCTATGATTCAGAAAGAGAAGCTAGGTTATGATTTCAATTGACTTAACACCTGGCATTCAAGAGGAAGGGTTTGGTTATCACGAAGAACTTGTAAACAACATATGCTCCTGGCTGGAGTGACTCTTAAAGATTTACTAGTAATTGTTAAAAAAAGTAATCTTACAAGGAATCTATTTTAGAGACTGGAGAGAGAGAGAGAGTAAGTTGAGGCATTTGCAAAAGGCCAAGCAATCACAACCAATTCAACTTTATTTCTTCCCCTTTCTTGGTGGGTGGGGGCCTACACCTAGCAGTGCTCAAGGCTTCCTCCTGGCTCCAAGTTCAGAAATCATTCTTTATGCACAGCATATGGGGTGCTCAGGATCAAATCCGGGTCAAGCACCTTACCTGCTATACTATCTTTCTGACCTCCTGGCTTGCATTGTTTGTTTTTTGTTTTAGGGCCACACTGGGCAATGCTCAGGGGTTACTCCTGGCAGGCTCGGGGGGGGGGGGAAGGGGGGGGGACACACATACGGAATAAGGGAGATCAACCAGGGTCGGTCTCATGCAAGGTAAACACCCTACTCGCTATGCTATCACGTAGGCCTCTTCTGGCTTGCATTTTTCCCATGTATTTTGAAGAGCCATTTTTTTATGAACCCCAATTAAGATTTTTGATTTTGGTTACTATATATTCTTGTCTTCTAAAACATCTTGCCTGATCCAAGGCCACAAGGGTTTTCTCCTGGATATTTTACACACTTAACTTTTATAGCTTATTTAGGTTTATAATCTATTTTATTTATTTATTTATTTGGTTTTGGGGTCACACCTGGTAGTACTCAGGGTTGCTCCTGGCTCTACACTCAGAAATCACTCCTGGCAGCTCGGGGGACCATATGGGATGCCAGGATTCGAACCACCGTCCTTCTGCATGCAAGGCAAATGCCTTACCTCCATGCTATCTCTCCAGCCCTATAATTAATTTTATAATAATTTTATATATGATTTCCATACAGCTACCTGGTTGTTTCAGCGACATTTGTTGAAAAGATCATCCTTTCCTCATAGAATCAGACTGGCATTTTTGTGGAAAACTCAATACACACACAAGTTCTCTCCTATATATTACATTCCTTTGATTTATATGTCTAGCTTTGCATTGATATCACATCTTATATGTAGCTTCATAGTATGTCTTTGTAGTATAACTTGGGGGTTTATGTCCTATATTTTGGCAAGTCTAGATTCTTTCATTTTCATATAAAATTTAAGAATCAGCTTACAAATTTTCATTATAAAGTCTGCTGAAGGGACTGGAGTGATAGCACGGCAAGTAGGACGTTTGCCAACCCAGGTTTGATCCCTGGCATTCCTTACAGTTACCCCAAGCCTGCCAGGAGTAACTTCTGAGTGCAAAGCCAGGAGGAACCCCTGAGTACTGCAAGGTGTGGCCCAAGCCCCACCTCCCAAAAAAATCTGCTGAAGGGGTCTCAGGTAGGGATAGCACAGGTGGTAGGGCGTTTGCTTTGCATGCGGCCTACCCAGGTTCAGTTCCCCAGCATCCCATATGGTCCCTGAACCTGCTAGGAGTAATTTCTGAGTGTAAAGCCAGGAGTAACTAACCCCTGAGCATTACTTACTGGGTATGGGCCCCAAACAAAACAAAACAAAAAGGTCTGCTGAAGATCAGGGATATAGTTCAATGACCGAGTACTTGCCTTGTATGGGTTTAATCCCTGCTTCTGCAAAAACAAATGCCTCCCTCTGAGTGCCCCCCCCCCCCCAACAACCAAAATAGCTTGCTGAATCGGAGTTGAATTTATTATTTTTTTTATTTATTTATTTTTTGTTTGTTTTTGGGCCACACCCAGCGATACTCAGGAGTTACTCCTGGCTGTCTGCTCAGAAATAGCTCCTGGCAGGCACGGGGGACCATATGGGACACCGGGATTCGAACCAACCACCTTGGGTCCTGGATCGGCTGCTTGCAAGGCAAACACCGATGTGCTATCTCTCCGGGCCCAGGAGTTGAATTTATAAAAAGCTGACTTTCAAGGATTCCGAGGAATCACAAACAAGGGCCTGAAGTAACAGCCTTTTACTTTAAGAGTGCCTGTGTTGCAAGCATACAACTGCAAATTCAATCTCTGATGCTCCCACATGTGTCAAGTGTGATCCCTGAATGGACTGCTTTGTGTGACTCCCCAGCACAACCATTCCCAGCTACACCACAGCCAGGAAATATGACCCCTAGGTGAACATGTGTGACCACCCAAAAGCCTTTGGGGAGCACCAAAATCAAAATGCGTGAATACCACACATTAGACGAATTTGAACAAATTTGAATGTAGAAGCACCACAAAAAAAGTGAGTGACCGGTGACAAGCACCATGGCTGAGTGTCAGAAAACAGTGACCAAATTGTACGTATCAAAACTAGGGATTTGTGACCCCATTCAGAACAATAATAAGCAAGAAAGGAAAGGGGAAGGCAGAAGTCAGTTCATAGGAATAATAGGAAGGTTTTACAGTTTCATGAAGATGGGAGGGGTGAAAGTAAACATCAAAAACTCTTAAGACACTGAGACCCCAGTGTATAAAGGCATGCAAATGTTCAAGAAGTGGTTAAATATCATGATAACCGGAACAACACTGTGGTAAAAATCGTGATAAAATCTTACAGTACATTATAATAAAATATTATATATTTAAGAAATTTACTATACTCAAGATTAGATTTATTTTCTTTTTAAAAATTTGTTTTCAGGGGCCGGAGAGATAGCATGGAGGTAAGGCGTTTGTCTTTCATGCAGGAGGTCATCGGTTCAAATCCTGGCGTCCCATATGGTCACCCATGCCTGCCAGGAGCAATTTCTGAGCCTGGAGCCAGGAATAACCCCTGAGCACTGCCGGGTGTGACCCAAAAACCAAAAAAAAAAAAAAATTGTTTCCAGATGGTACAAGTTAACATTATATTTTTTTGAGAATGTTTAAAATAAAAAATGGTGACGTCTTTAAAGAACCAGAGTTTGCTTTATTTTCTTATTTATTTCTTATTTTATTTATTTATTTTGCTTTATTTTCTACATCAGTTTATATTCTATATTAGATTCTTTCTTCTGATTCTTTCTTTTGAATGGGCCATAGATTTAGTTTGCTCTTATAGTCCTACTATCTTAATAGGGAAATTAAGATACTAATTTAAGATTTTGTTTTCTTTTGGGGCCACACCCAGCTATACTCAGCACTTACTCCTGGCTCTGTACTCAAGGATCACTCCTAATAGAGTTAGAGAGAACATATGGGGTACCAGGGATCAAATTTGGGTTGACTACATGCAAGAGAAGTGCCCTATCTGCTGTCCTACCTCTCCAGACATTGATTTAAAGATTTTAATGTAGGCGTTTAAAAAGGCAGAAAAGAGGGGCAGGAGCTGTGGCGCAAGCGGTAAGGAGTCTGCCTTGCCTGCACTAGCCTAGGACAGACTGTGGTTCGATCCCCTGGCATCCCATATGGTCTCCCAAGCCAGGAGCGATTTCTGAGTGCATAACCAGGAGTAACTCATGAGTATCACTGGGTGTGGCCCAAAAACAAAATAAAAACAAACAAAAAACAATAAAAATGCAGAAAAGCAGTTTTTTTTTGGTTTGTTTGTTTTGGGGCCACACCCAGCAGTGCTCAGGGGTTACTCCTGGACGTTTGCTCAGAAAAATCGGCTCCTGGCAAGCACGGGGGACCATATGGGACACCGGGATTCGAACCAACCACCTTAGGTCCTGGATCGGCTGCTTGCAAGGCAAACACCACTGTGCTATCTCTCCGGGCCCCAGAAAAGCAGTTTTAAAGCATCAGCTCCCACACAGCTGCTCAACATTCAATTAAATAAAGCTTCAGATATAATTTGACTATATGACTATAAGATATAAACTATATCTTAGTTTTAGGTGAGGTATAAAAAAATATGTAATTCTATGGGGCTGGAGAGAGCATGGAGGTAAGGCATTTGCCTTTCATGAAGAAGGTCATTGGTTCAAATCCCGGCATCCCTGAGCCTGCCAGGAGTGATTTCTGAGCATAGAGCCAGGAGTAACTCCTGAGCACTGCCGGGTGTGACCCAAAAAAACCAAAAAAAAAAAAAAAAAGTAATTCTAATTTAACCCTATGACTAATCACTGATCATTTTCTTCTGATGAATCTAAACCAAAAATACTTCCTCAATGGGATTATTGCATTACTAAGACATTTAAAGGTTTCATTTCTGATTTGATGTGGAGAAATGTTTTGTGGCAATTTTGTGGCTGATGAATAATCCAAACATGCACTTGAATTCTTGGATCTGGCTTGGAGCACCTGCCTGGGAAGCAAATGGTCATAAGACCCATCTCCTGAGTGCCACATATGTTGAACACTGCCAACCATCCCTGATGCTGTGATTTTCAGCTGTACTGCAATCAGCTATGTATAAGAACCACAATTAAAAAGATATGCGAGTGTCACAGCCAGGAAGTGGGAGGACTGCTATAATAACCACCCCAACCCCACCACAAAGGGAGCACAACAATCTTCCCTTTTTAAGTAAGAGTGTGTACCCTAGCAAAGCATGTATATAAACTAAACTACAGGCGCACACACTTTTGTGAGTACCATGACCCAGTGTGCAGTCTTCCAAGCAAGCAGCACAGCCAGCATCCATTTGCCTTGCTCATCACAACATAAACAATAAAGAAGAAAGGAGAGTAGGAGGGGGATGAGATTAAAAATAATTTTTTAATGCAGCTAAATTCTAGTTTTGTTTGGCTAAAGGCTCTCCCCAAAGAAAATACAAGCTGAATTAAACAGAGTTGAGTAATAAAATGAGACTCCAGAAAATTACTATAGTTCATTTGCAATTTGATTTACGCTTGAATTCAAGTTTTGGGAATAATATTACAAGCAAGTAGGCCAGAGGTTTATGAGGAATTCAGTTCTATATATTTTTAGTCCCTGAGAAATACCTGCCACAAGATGCAGAGAATGTGGGGCCGGGAAGGTGGCGCTAGAGGTAAGGTGTCTACCTTGCAAGCGCTAGCGTAGGACGGACCGCGGTTCGATCCCCCGGCGTCCCATATGGTCCCCCCAAGCCAGGGGCGATTTCTGAGTGCATAGCCAGGAGTAACCCCTGAGCGTCAAACGGGTGTGGCCCAAAAACCAAAAAAAAAAAAAAAAAAGATGCAGAGAATATTATGAAACCAAAAATACTTATTACCTATACATTCTGCCTTTAGAGTTTTTCCAACAAGCTAATAATGCATTATTTTGTTTTGCAAGGCAAGTGCTCTACCCATGAGCCCATCTTTGGCCTGTCAATTATTTTTAAGGCATAAACTACACTAGCTACTCTTCCCTCTGCTAAGATCAAGTAGAATGGCTTCTGTAGTTACTGCCCTAAGAGATCTCATGACTATAAAAAAAAAAAAAAAAGGAGCTTTAAGAATTCCTGACATTTCAAGAGGTCAATTAATCTCTAATAACAGGAAGAGTTCAATTTTCCTAGGATAATTCCTTTCCCTTTTGTGAAAATCTGTTAGACTTCCTTTTAATTTAAAGCCTTTCATAACATCATATGCACCCACCAATTATTTCAAAATAAGCCTTCTGAAGTTCCAAAGTTTAAATCTTCCCCTTGACGGCCTTATTACTTTACAATAGATTTATTTATTTTATTTTATTTATTTATTTTTGGGTTTTTGGGCGCTCAGGGGCTACTCAGCGGCGCTCAGGGGCTACTCGTGGCTCTGTGCTTAGAAATCACTCCTGGTAGGCTCAGGGGACCATATGAGATGCCGGGAATCGAACCGGAGTCTGTCCTGTGTTGGCTGCGTGCAAGGCAAACACCTTACCACTGTGCTATCGCTCCAGCCCCATAGAATAGATTTAAATCGAAGCACTTATGAGAGGTCTTCCTGGTTTTTAATTTTATTTTGGTCTCTAGTCACTAGTCTCTGGTTTTTATTTTTATTTTGGTCTCTAGGGTTCATTCTGATGAGGTTCAGACAAACAGGTGGTTCTGGGGATGAAATCTGAGTCAGCTACATGCAAGGTGATCACCTTCCTCACTGTACTATCTCTCTGGACCCTTTCCTGGTTTTTAAATCACTGCAACCCTTTAAAGTTTTTCCTATATTTTATTAAAATGTTTTATTTTGGTTGTGGGCCACACACTCAGGGCTAGGAGTGTTCAGGTGGGACCACTAAGTAGGGCCAGGGATCAAATACAAGCAATATCTATTCTCCAGCCATCTAAGCCATCTCCCTGGCCCCACTTCATTCATTTTATTCTTATTTCCCAAATTATTCCTTAAAGACCAGGAATATATTGTTTCTTTCTCTACTTTTTATTTAAAGTCTGAAAATAAATTCTTTTTGTTTGAACACCTTATTTTCTGCCTACATCATGTTTCAAATTGCACACAAACATCAACCTCAGGTCGATGGGTACAGCTAACTTGTGGAGTATATATATGCCTTCTAGGTGCAACTTCAGGGTTCGGGTCCTTCTGAAGTGCTGCAAGGCCTTTTGAGTCAGTCATATTAACATGAGGAGGGGCCCTTAAAAATTAAAACAAAACCAATTCAACCTCTAACCTTCTCACAGCAAACACCTCCCTGGCTTGTCTCTGTAATGTGCAATGAAAATGACTGAACTTATAAAAGTACTGTTAAACTGAAAGAAAAAGTATAATATAGAATAGAATCCCAAAAGTATGTGAAACATAATTATAAAATGTCAAACTTCTACCTAAGATATTGTACCCCCAGTTTGTGACGAATATATCCAGATATTATTAAACGGAAAACTCTGCTAGCTGATGATAGTGCTTTAACTCATTTATTTTCATTATTCACACATTATATTCTATGACTATATCCCACATTACAAATAATGCCATTATGAATGTTATTTTAGACATATATTTAAAAAATTGGTCCTCCAGATACCGCCAGAGGTCACTCTTGAGCACAGAGCCAGGAATAGTCCTGGAGCACCACCAGCAACCAGTAAGACTCAAAAAACAACAACAAAATTTCCTTGTTTTTGTTCGTTTCCCCTTCCTTACATTCCTTCTTTCCTAGCTCACTCGCAACTATCTAGTCTTTACTAAAATCCACAAATCCACCTTTCTTTTTGAGAGGACAGAGTACAATATCTTTTATGGGTCACCTCTTCCCCTGGACTTAGAGCCTTTATGGACTCTATTCCTCTTTTTTTTTTTTTTTTTTGAGCACAGAACTTGGGTCAGCCCTGGAGCACCACCAGTGTGGTTCAAATAAACAAAGCAACAACAACAACAACAAAATTCCTTGTTTTTATCCATCACAAACTTCGCCAAACTGTAGCTCTTGGGCTGCACGAAGAAGGCTGCCTTTCTTTAGGGTTCCTTTCTGGCCTAGCAGAGTAGTCCAGCCACTCTCAGGAAGCACAGAGCAAAAGAGTCTTCCTCCAGCTTGATCGAGCCCGACCTGAACATAAGATTTTAAGATATAAAAACCAACAGCCAGGAAAGTACAAGGAAAACATTTTGTTCCCTTGCTGGGCTCTCAGAATGACACCGGGCAGAGTCTCCTCAGCATCAAAGTTTTTGCAAAGTGCATCAGAACAGACGTTCAATGGGGAAATCGAGGCCAGTGAACTTCATTGGATCAAGGCCTTGATGCGGGGGCAGCGATGCACCCTCTAGGCTAGTTTCCAGGAATTTTATTTACCTTTATAAGCTATTTTAATGTTGTGATTAAAAACCACCTTTACATATTGGCTTAGGAAAAGCATTATAAAGAGAAAGACGACACTATCACTAGAAAAATGTAATCTTGGTAAAATCACAAAAGATAAAATGCCTAATGTTTTTGTGATATATTTAAAGAAAGATAAGTTCTATCATGATATAAATCAAAATCATCATCATCCCAACAGAAAATACTGACTAAAAGGCTTATGTTAGTTCAGGCCATTTTCCCAAGTCCTTTAATTTCATGTGAGACAATCATATGAAATATGATTATGTATATCATATCATATCATATGAAATGATTCATATGAAAATCACATGAAATCATATGAATAGTATGTCTATTCTTTCTTTCTAATTTAGATCTCTGAAGTGATCAAATCCTGACTATCAGAGGCAACATAAAAATCGTGGCCACATTGGGAATGGAAGTGGCTTCCAGGAATTGAAACCAAAGTGGAGGTGCCAGGGGCCTTAAGGAATTGACAGGCCCAGTCATGACAGCTAAGTGTTTTTGGGCTGTCATGAGCCTAGGGCTGTGGGGAGTAGGGGTGGATGGACCCAGGGCCAAAGGAAAGGGACCTTTTTCATTTTAGTTCATTTTAATTTAATTTTAGTTTTTACTTTTGGGGGTCACATCCACTGGCACTCAGGAATTACTCCTGGCTCTGCATTCAGAAATCACTCCTGGCAGGCTCTGGGGACCATCTGGGAGGCCGGGATTTGAACCACCGTCCTTCTTCTGCGTGCCAGGCCAACGCCATACCGCTGGGTTATAGCTCCGCCCCCACGTGACCTTTGACCCCCGCACTCAGCCCGCTCACCCGGTTGGGATACTCCTTCTCCACGCAGTCCCTGCACATCGCGCCGCCGGGAGCTGGGGAAAAAAAAAAAAAATCTCCTGGCATTTCCGGGAAAACGAAATCTCGCGAGAAAGGGAAAGTCGACGCATGCGTCCTCGTGGTGTGACTTCCCCACCCGGTGGAGCCGCTCTAGGAAACGAGCCCAAGTCTCAGTCTCCTAGCAACTGTTGCTAGGGGCGGGGCCGGTCTCCCTGGCAACTAGGAGGGCGGGGCGGGGCGGGAACGTCAGAAGCCTCGAAAGAAGGGGCCGGAGAGATAGCACGGAGGTAGCGCGTTTGCCTTGCATACAGAAGGTCGATGGTTCGAATCCCGGCACCCCATAGGGTCCCCCAAGCTGCCAGGAGTGATTTCTGAGCGTAGAGCCAGGAGTAATACTTGAGTGCTGCTGGGTGTGACCCAAAAACTCACCCCCCCAAAAAAAGAAGCCTTGAAAGAAGGGTCCAGACTCAGGGAATTTAGGTCTGTTCCAAGTTCTTCCAGAGTTTAGATCCTCACAGGGACACATCACAGCAGACAGATGAAGAGTCACCCCTGGCCCCAGGCCCATCCCTGCCTCCTGATGTTGGTCATGTCAAGTTGAAATGACTTAATTTAAAGGTCTTTTTCCCCCCTACCATGTCTCAAGACACTGAGAGTGACAGATCAGATCATGGCAGAGCAACAAGCTTTGAATATTTTGGGAAGAAGCATTTACACATCTGCAGAGAATCTACCTTTTTTTTTTTTTAAATAATTTTTTATTGTGACCAAAGTGCATTACAAATCTTTCACAGAATTATTTATGGTACAGAGTGACAATGAATGAGGGGCAAACCCACCACCAGTGTTGTCCTCCCTCCACCCCTGTTCCCAGCATGAATCTACCTTTTTTTTTTTTAAATCAGTTATAAATGTCAATAGAAAATGACCATTTCTGAGTCCTATGAAGAACTTGGTGACGGGAACTCAGTTTTGTTTGCTTGTTGGTCTCTGTTTTTCACTCTCTGAATAGCAGTCAAGAGCTATATGTATAAGGAAAGTATTTAGATTTAATCATCTTGGGGTTGTTGCCCTGCCTCTTCCTTTTTCTCTATCGTGAAGGCATCCTATTATTCACAATATTAAGTAACCTGAAGAAAAGTCTCCAATATACCCAGATAATCTAATAGAGATAACTATTTATTCCCCTTAATTTTTTTTGTTGTTGTGAAGGTGCTTGGTGCGTATGAATAGTATCAGAAATCCAACTTGCGTTTTATTATTGTAAGGCTACTGGTTTTGTTGTTATTGCTGTTGATTTTCTTGTTTATGAGTCTTTTGTTTGCTTTTGTTTTTGTTTTGTTTTTGCTACCGAGGCATTCCAAAGTGATATTTAACAGAAATAGTAGAATCTTATTTTATTTTGACCAATTCAATGAGGAAACAAACAGAACCATAGGATCCATATTCTTTTTTTTTTTTTTTTTTGGGGGCCACACCCGGAGGTGCTCAGGGGTTACTCCTGGCTGTCTGCTCTGAAATAGCTCCTGGCAGGAGCGGGGGACCCTATGGGACATCGGGATTCGAACCAACCACCTTTGGTCCTGGATCAGCTGCTTGCAAGGCAAACGCCGCTGTGCTATCTCTCCCAGGATCCATATTCTTTAAAGAGATGAATAACTATTACATTGAAGGCACTTTTTATTGAAATTGCTAGTCTAGAAATAGAAATTACATTTCATAGTGTTGGATTGTGGTCTTTAAATTTTCAGCATCATGGAAAAATATGAAATAGCTACTAGATTTTTTAGGTGTGCTAACGAATACTGCAGGACCTAGAAGTTACAGAATTCACTCTATTTTTGGAATAATAATGCCTCATTTTTTGTATGGACAAGTTAACCTTTAATTTAAAACTTTATTTATTTATTTGATGTCTGTTGGGGGTACACATGATAGTGCTTACGGCTTACTCCTGGCTCTGTGCTCAGGGAGTGCCTGGTAGTGCTCATTGGACCATATAGGATGTCTGGGATCAAACCCGAGTCAGATACATGCAAGGCAAGTGTTCTACCTGCTGTATTATTGCTCTGGCCCCTTTTAAAACTGACCTCATTTCAGTATCTAATTTTGTGCTTTCACAACCCTATCAGATCAGTGAGAAAATTATGTTTCTTTTCAGATGAGAAAATCAAGGAAATAAGCATTAAAATTTCTTTCTGTTATAACAGAACTACTCAGAAGTCAGTTCAAAGTACCATGGCCTAACTTCTTTCCAAAAGAATAACCAGTAGCTGAATATGCCTACAAAGCAGTTTTTTTCAGGGGGGCATACTCAGAAAGTTCAGAGTTTACTATTCTTGGCTCTGTGCTTGGGGTTTAATCCTGGTGGGGCTCAGAGGATCATATGGGATGTCAGAGATTGAATTTGGGTCAGCTGTGTGCAAAGCAAGCACCCTACTCAGTGTGTTATTTCTCCAGTCCTGACTATAAAACACTTTTTTTGGGGGGGGGGGCACACCCGTTTGATGCTCAGGGGTTACTCCTGGCTAAGCGCTTAGAAATTACCCCTGGCTTGGAGGGACCATATGGGACACCAGGGGATCAAACTGCTGTCCTTCTTTGGCTAGTGCTTGCAAAGCAGACACCTTACCTCTAGCGCCACCTCGCCGGCCCCTAAAACACGTTTCTAATTGTGGTAAATTTGGACTCAGAGAAGCATATCTTATATATAACATTAGGAAGAAAGTCTAACAAAATAATATAAAACATTTCATTAGTACTGCTTATATTGGTTACATGTTGTCTATTAAAGCTAAGTAAAATATATAAAAAGCTAAGTAAAATATATTATTAAAATTGATTTTACCAAATTTTTAAAAAAATTTGGTTACTAGAAACTTTAAGATAGCTTATATTATATTTTTAATGTATGGAGATATCTAACAGTTCTCTACTAATCCATTTTAATTTTGTTTAGTGGTATTAATTTTACCACACATGGAAGTGCTCAGCTTTTTCTCCTGACTCTGTGCTTAGGGATCACTTTTCACAGTGCTCAGGAGAGTACATGCTGTCCCCAAGGATGCTGAGGTCAACTGCATGCAAGGCAAGTGCTTTGCTTGTCCCAAGTACCCCCTCTCTAGAGCCTTCTTTGACCAATTTAGAATATTAATATATTTATATATATTATTTATATGTCCACATTCAGTGATTGGGGGCATTCTGGGATTGCTCCTTTTAATACTCAGCCTGGCAATGCGGGCATAACAGCTTAATGCCTGTTTCATCTAAGCCAGAGGGCCGTCAAAGGGCCACTACACTGGCAGTTCTTGGGGTGGACAGCCATAATTATATTCTCTCTTTAAAGCCAAATGCTGGATTTTAATTTTTTGTTTGTTTGTGTTCTGGGCCACAAAATATTGGTGGCATTTAGGTTACTCCTGGCTCTATAACTCCTAAATTACTTTTGGCAGGCTAGGGGGACCATATAGGATGCTGGAAATCTAACCCTGGTTGGCCATGTGCAAGACAAACGCCCTTCCAGCTGTGCTATCACTTTGGCCCTGGATTTTAATTTAACTACCATTAAATATATATAGGTAATTGAATAAAATATATATAATATAATATATATATTTTATTCAATTTTTATTTTGGATTACATCCAGTGGCACTCAGGGGTTACTCCTGGCTCTGTGCTAAGAAATCGGCCCTGGCAGGCACGGAGGACCATTTGGAATGCCAGGAATTGAACCACCATCTGTCCTGTGTTTGTCGTGTGCAAGGTAAACGTCTTATCATTGTGCTATGGCTCCAGCCCCTATTTTATTCAATTTTATGAAAATTTGTTGAATGCCTTTGTCATGGAAGGAATTGTGGACAATAGAAAGATGAAAAAGACAAATTTCATCTTGTCTACTTTCTCTTTTTTGTGGGGGGGTCACACCCGGCAGTGCTCAGAGGTTACTCCTGGCTCTCTGCTCAGAAATCGCCCCTCGCAGGCACAGGGGACCATATGGGATGTCGGGATTTGAACCACCGTCCTTCTGTAAGAAAGGCAAATAATTGCCTTATCTTCATGCTATCTCTCTGGCCCCATCTTGTCTATTTTCTTTTTTTTCTCTTGTCTACTTTCAATTTTTTATTTTTATTTATATTATAGTCTGAGACAATAACACAAGTACTAATCTTTAGGAGTAGAGTGCAGTCTACCAGCACAGAACAGAGACTACTGGCAGGTGGGATCTGGCAAAGAAAGAATTTGAGCCTCTTAAGAATGTAAATGGTATCAAAATGGGTGTTTTTCTGTAGGGATGTCAGGAGGAAATATAGGCAAGGAGTTGATTGAGAGATTCTGAATGTCTGAGCCAGAAAGTGATGACAGAATTGTAGTTTAGTACCAGTGTTTTAGCAGTGCTTTGTGGGAAATGATTGGAACTAAAAAGAAATTGGTATGTGACAGGCCTACACTAACAGGACCACAAGGGGGAGATGTATCGCTTTCCACCTTATAGCTAACGGTGAGTAGGTATACTTAAAAAATGTGTTTTGGGGGCTGGAGAGATAGCATGGAGGTAAGGCGCTTGCCTTGCTTGCAGAAGGACGGTGGTTTGAATCCCGACATCCCATATGGTCCCCCGAGCCTGCCAGGAGTGATTTCTGAGCATAGAGCCAGGTGTAACCCCTGAGTGCTGCCAGGTGTGACCCAAAAACTAAAAAAAAAAAAAAGTGTTTTCATCATGAACTAATTTTATGTTCTGAGGACCTCTATATACAAATATATTTGTACCTTTTGTACCTTTCCAGAATAATATGGTCTACCTTGCCAGAATGAGGGAAGAAATGATGGAGTTATCTTTTTTCTAAGTACAACAATTTCAGAGCTATTCCACCCAGTGAGGCTCTCCATTCAAATCTCCCCACATTCAGGAAGAGAGACCACAAGGTTAGATGGAGGAAGAGAAGAAAAGGACCAGAAATGATGATGTGATTATGGCAAGAAAGAAAGGTGTCTTTGAAGGTAATCGGCAGAAAAAGGAAAACAGGGGCTACAGAACAGATTGGCTCCTGAAGGAAACAGATGGTATGTAAATAATCAAGATATGTTTTAAAAACTATGCTCTATTATAGTTAATTACTTAAAATAAAATTCACAGGAACCATTGAAGGACTACTTCTCAATATAGTTTTGTCTGGAATAATAGCCAGTCCATAGGACTCTTATAAACTTTGTTATAAAATATCATAGCAAATATTGCTATGCATTGGAATTTATGCATGAGAATTTCTCTTGCCAAAAGGAATTCCTTTGGAAAACTGGTTTTGGTGGGCCTCCTGGGCAGTATTGGGACGTAGATTTCTCTCTTGGTGATACTCTGCCCAATACAGAAGACTTAAAAATTTTGGAGTTGGGGGCCAGTGATGCTTTTGTGTTCTGGTGGCAGTTCTGGGAGTCTCTAGTAGGATCACATCCCTAGGTACTCAGAGGCTACTGGGCCTCACTTGATGCTATTTTTCAAAGGAATCTCATTTTGGTATCCGGGAGTCATCTTTCTAGGCTCTGATCTGGGGGACTTTAAATGTAACAAGAGTTCAACTTCTTGAACAATGAGTTCAATTCTATTTTTGTGCTAAGCTGAGCTATACCTGGAACAAGATGAAAGTTTCCCCTCAAGACTGCAATTTGAATTTTCTTTTAAACCCTCCTATCTAGGGGAGGCACTACAGGTCAACGATAGACCACTTGCCTGATGTGTATAAGGCTCTGGGTTCCATCCCTGGAGTTGAAAATAAATACAACTCTCCCTACGTGCACACACACACACACACACACACACACACACACACACACACACACGCACACTGAGTTTCTGGAAGAATGCTGAGCACTCCCAACTACTAAATGCAGGGAACCCTGAGTTGCCAGGAAATCAGACACAGGGCTCTTACATACAAGGCATGTGCTCCAGCCCTTTGAGCACATAAAAAAGGCCCTATAAAAAAGGAAGTATTGACTTAGTATGGAGAAGGAAGATATAGAAGCTTCCATAAATATCTGGGAAATAAAATAGTGATTTAAGGATAACATGCAAGATTCTGGTCTAAACTGTATTTACTAATGGTAGAGTCGTAAGCAAATTAAATTTATTGGCTGGACTTCAAGTTTCTCATTATTTAAAATAATGACAATAATACAGTTATCTGCCTCACAGGATTTCTTCATAAAATGCTACAAAAATGTTTTACGCATATAGGTATATACATAAAGGTTCAGGGGTGTTAAAGATAATGCTGGCTTGAGCTGGTAGAAGGGAGAAACAATAAATTGGGAAAAGGGACTTGGGAGTGACTAGCTGGCTCCATATGTGATATTCTGGGGTCACTAAATTGAATAATGTGAATAATGAGAGAGAGAGAGAGAGAGAGAGAGAGAGAGAGAGAGAGAGAGAGAGAGAGAGAGAGAGAGAGAGAGAGAGGAGAGAGAGAGAGAGAGAGAGAGAGAGAGGAGAGAGAGGGGAGAGAGAGAGAGAGAGAGAGAGAGAGAGAGAGAGAGAGAGAGAGAGAGAGAGAGAGAGAGAGAGAGAGAGGAGCCCAGTTTCCCAGGAAACAGTTGCAAAGTTCCCCCAAAGCTACCAGAAGAATTCTGTTTCTGTGTTTCTATTGGTCCTCTCCAATTAGAGTCATAGTCCAATTTCCAGTTCTTTTTATTTCTTTCTCTTGACAAAAATTATTTGAGTGGGCCATAAGTAGCACAGCAGGTATGAGGAGTTTGCCTTGCATTCAGCTGTCCAGAGTTTGATTTCCAGAACCCCACATGGTATCCATAAGCCTCTGTAGGAGTAATCTTGGAGTGCAGAGTCAAGAATAAGCCCCAAGAATAACTGGGTATTGCCCAAATCCCACCTGGCCACATTCTACTCTCCAAAATAAAAGAGAGAAAAAAATTTGTTTTTTAAATTATTTTTGAGAACTCATGAGAAAGTGCAGACCAAGGTCTAAGAAATGAAGTCTATTATTCAATAACTATCAAAGATATGGCCAAGAAAATAACAAAAACGATCCTAAGTCTCATCACATCATTGCTGCTTTAAAAGTTCCATGATGCGAGGCCCGGAGAGATAGCACAGCGGCGTTTGCCTTGCAAGCAGCCGATCCAGGACCAAAGGTGGTTGGTTCGAATCCCGGTGTCCCATATGGTCCCCCGTGCCGCCAGGAGCTATTTCTGAGCAGACAGCCAGGAGTAACCCCTGAGCACCGCCGGGTGTGGCCCAAAAACCAAAAACCAAAAAAAAAAAAAAAAAAAAAAAACCCTCAAACCTTTGGGCCTGGAGAGATAGCACAGCGGCGTTTGCCTTGCAAGCAGCAGATCCAGAACCTAAGGTGGTTGGTTCGAATCCCGGTGTCCCATATGGTCCCCCGTGCCTGCCAGGAGCTATTTCTGAGCAGATAGCCAGGAGTAACCCCTGAGCACCGCCGGATGTGGCCCCCCAAAAAAACAAAAACAAAAACAAACAAAAGTTCCATGATGCCCTATTGCCATGAGGGTAAAACCATTTGAAACGTTTTAATATTTGGCCTCAATCTGCCCTGGTACTACTCATCTCTCCTTCTGCCCTTGCCTTCGCATGGCACATTTCCTGTCCATGGTCTTATCAAATTTCTCATGGCTTTCTCCACTCCAATTTTTTTTGGGGGGCCACACCCGGGAGCGCTCAGGGGTTCCTCCTGGCTCCATGCTCAGAAATCGCCCCTGGCAGGCACGGGAGACCATATGGGATGCCCGGATTCGAACCACCACCGTCCTTCTGCATGAAAGGCAAACGCCTTACCTCCATGCTATCTCTCTGGCCCCAATCCACTCCAAATTTTTCCTAAGTCTTCCGTTTAGATTGTGTGTGTGTGTGTGTGTGTGTGTGTGTGTGTGTGTTCCCTCATTTTAAATGAAAACTTCTCTCCCTGAGATAGCTTACTCATCATCTCTTCTACAAAGACCAAGTATTCGTTTCCCATTCAAAGCTCCTGCAACAAGACTTCAGTCTTTCCCCTATTCTGGTGACTTTTAAATTTTTATATAACTTTTTTTTATATTAAACACCCTACTTTATAGAGTTACTCATAATAGTTATTTCTGGCATTTGATGTTCCAACACCAATCCCACCAATAGTCATCATGTTCCTACAAATTCCTTGAGAATTATGTTTATTTCCCAGAATTTTTCATTACACCTAACGCTGTGGGCCCTCAGTAGTGTTTTACAATTGATTCCAATAATTGAGCATATCATGTTACTCCTATATTCCAAATCCAACTTCACAAGCAATACCTCTGCATACAAATAGTTTCACTTTACCGAGAACAGTTCATTTCTTTCAAAGGTTTGAAAATGTGAGAGAAAGGCAAAACAAAATAAGCTAGGAGAAAACGTCTTGATTGAAAAAAAAATATTTTAAGTGCAATATCCTTCTTCAAAGCTCACCAAGAATTCATTGCTAAGTCATGTTTTCCTGCTATGCCCACTGAGAGGAATATTAAGCTGAAGGCATGGATGACTCAACAAGAACATCATGCCCTAATATTGTTCAATTTAACACCTCATTTCTTTCTAAGAAATGATCTGTAAACTTAGAGTTCAGTTTGTCACCTTATTCCTGGAGAGTTAGCAACACCTTCCTGACTTCAATTAGTTTTACACACTACATTCTCTCTTCCTTTTATAGACAATTGGATCCATAATGGTTTGCTGATTTGGGTTGGAAAAGGAGGGTGCCTTTTCTACCAGGTTGGGTTTTTGTTTTTAGTTCTTAGTCATCATTAATTAAATTATTAATTCAGTAATGAGACATCAATATCAGTGAGTCATTTCAAAATTTGAAATAGTGCACAAAATACACATCTACCCAGAAGAAGTAATATGGTATTAGGATCAATAATTCACAGATTTTATTATATATACAGTTTGCTCTCTGTCTGTAGTCAAGTAATTTATAATCTGGGGACAGTGCAGGAAGAAAAAAAAATCAATGACAATATATGTAACAACTATTACCGGAAAGCTCTGCCTAGGAGATGTAGGAAGAGGAAAGAGAGTGTGTCAACAAAGAATTTTCAAAAGAGCAGATACTCAGCCTACTTTAAAAATTAAGGAGTACATTAGGGAATATTGGTCAGGGAGTTCTCTGGTCAGGATGGACAATCTATACAAAAATACAAAGGCATTGGAGCACAGGGAGGGAGCATAGATCTGAGACATGACTACTGCCCTGGGAAAGACAAAATTTTGGCTCATAAATCAGCGGAGGCTAACTTTATCATTATGATTAACCCACTTCTGGTATAAGTTATCACATAATAAACTTCAAAATTTCCTAGACTTCTATCCTACATATGTGCACCATACTTTCCACCAAAGTGATAATAGAGAGATACATAGGTATGGATTCACGTCCCAGATCCACCATTTATAACTGTGACACATTGGGCTCATTTGGAAAATGGATGTTACACCTACTTCACAGAGTTGCTCTGAAAATTAGAGACAATTTACATATCACAGGTTCTGCTATATGCAACATATATTCCACACATGCTAATTTTGATGATGAAGATGAATCCAGAGAATCTAGAGAAGATAGGAAAACAAGTGCACTGTAATTAAAATACAACACTCAACTACTGCCTCAGAGAATTCCAGAAGTAAAAGAAATTACCTAATGTACTCCTATGCATCTAAGGAGATCATTGCTGAAGGGAACATTTGATTCTAAATATATTTGAAGAAAGATTGGGTGGGTTTGGAACAAATAGAACAGAACAAAACAAAATTAAACAAAACAAAAAGCAAAAGAGGAATAAGAAATTAAAGAGGCAGAATGATCGATAAAGGGGGGTAGGCAATATGTTTTCATGACACATTTGCCATTAGTTGCTTTTTCCTAGTTTAAATCCTTCAAAAGTCATCAGATGCCACAACGCTAATGGCCCAGCTTCATTGATTTTCCAATAAACTCTGCAGAGACACCTAACTGTCAAAAACTACAGATTTAGTGGCTGACATCTCTGGGTACTCTTTTGAGCTAGGTTGGGCCTCTTCCTCCTGCTCCTTTGTACTTCTAGAAGTTTGGGCAGCCATGCCCACAATCCACTGCATCTTCTATGGGTGCATATTGGCTCAGCCCCAAGATTCTTGAATTCCTGAACTGCATAGTTGCATGTGCAGCCAAGCAGCAACTCCATAGTTTTAATACTGACTCTAAGAGGAATACACCAAACTAGATGTGAAATTATCACAGAAGTCACATAGATCAACAAATAAAAACAGCAGAACAGTCAATTAGCAATGAACAGCTTAGTAAACCTTCAGACAATGACATAATGACCACACTGTGAGTTGACAATTTTTTTTTGTTTCAAACCATAATGCTTTTTTTTTTTTTATAATTTTTTTATTTTGAATTATGAGAACAAAAGATGCAAAGAAAGAGGATAAGGTAAAGTTACAGTGGAAGGACAATCACCCATAACATAATTATCAGAAGAAGTCCCCTTGCTGATATCTTAACTTTGAACTTTCACCAAAGAAAGTTAAGATAAATGAAACAGAATCCATGTGCAATTACTTTGTCCCTCAAGTCTCCAGATTGTAGCACATTATAATATTTCTTAATAGCACACAAGGCAATCTAAAGCCATCCAACTTACGTAACTCCTTAAACATTAGAGGCATAGTATTTTTTACATTTCCATGTACATGCATATTAGCTTAAGTTAACCTCAAATTTTAAGTGGGTGCGTTTTAAGGATTAGAGTCAAAGGAGCACAGTAAAAACGGTGTTAGAGTGGCAATTGTTGTTTGCATAGGCCCACCAAAATATGAGAGGCATGGAAAGGAATAACCTTGGCCTAAATACAAAGAGATCCTACCCCTGAAGTTTCCTGGCATAAGACCAGCTCTAGGCCTCAGGAAAGTTATCGTTCGATCCAAGACTTTGTCTGTACTGCCAACACACTTTTCACACAGTCTCTGTTGTTGGTCTCATGTTTCTGTATTAAAGATTCTGGAATCTGCATGTCCTACATTGAAGTCATGATGTGGAGTGCCTTCTCGTTTCACCTCACCATGAAAGGGCAATGCAGGGAGCCCTTTCCTGTAAGCAGGTTGTTGTTGTTAAGTCTTCTCAGTGTTAAGGGAAGTCTCTTTTGAGCAGGACGATGTCTGAGCAGTGGTAGGGTCTTCCGTGGTAGAGGATTGCTTCCAGGTGATGTTATAGACAAACCTCACAATTAAGGGGCAATACAGCAAGCCCTGTCCAGTAAGCAGGTCTTTGTTCTTGTTGTCTTCTCAGTGTTAAGGGGTGTTTCTTTTGAGTAGATGTCAGAGCAGCTGTAGGGTCTTTCCTGGTACAGGAATGCCACCAGGTGATGTTATATACAACCTTGGATGTTTTGTAAATGTCTTCTGTAGATCAAGGGGTGAATGGAGAATGTCCATTCTTCTGAGGCCTGTGCCAGGTCTTTATGTCAATGTTCAGGGTGTAAGGTCTCATTGCACTACAAGATTTTTATTAGATAAGAACTTATTGGTATGTATAGTATTTTCCCATGTTAGTGTGCCTACGCAAACAAGATATAAAGCCACGTGGTGCTATCAGATATATGGGGGCATTAGAACATTTCCAACAAGACCCATGACTTGGTTCAAACATAAGTATTAAACTGAGGGATTCTTTCACACCAAATTCCATATTGAGCAGTTCACAAAGAGAAGATAAAAAACATGGGGGGTGGATCATCACTGTATAAGAAAGTATTTAGCAAAAGTTATAGCCGTCAAAGAAAACACCCATAAAATGTTGAAAAGATATGTGTCCTTTTTATGCCTTTTAAAATAGTTGGGTGGGTGTTAACTCTAGGGCACCACTTTGGTCTGTGACTTAGGACTCAACAGTACTTAAGTTAGAAAGGGTATAAAAGGAGTAATGATGATAGGAGTTAAAGAAGTTAAAGAGAAATATGAACTTATGAAGGGGTATGCAAAAGGGCAGAGTAAAAAATAGACATTCTGCATACATAAAAACATAATTCAATGATAGTGAGTACTATTAAAGTTTCTTGTGAGAGTACTATTACAGTTTCTTGTGAGAGTACTATTACAGTTTCTTGTGAGAGTACTATTAATGTTTCTTGTGAGAGTACTATTAATGTTTCTTGTGAGAGTACTATTAATGTTTCTTGTGAGAGTACTATTAATGTTTCTTGTGAGAGTACTATTACAGTTTCTTGTGAGAGTACTATTAATGTTTCTTGTGAGAGTACTATTAATGTTTCTTGTGAGAGTACTATTAATGTTTCTTGTGAGAGTACTATTAATGTTTCTTGTGCGCGCGGGGGTGATAGCCCCCGCGCGATTTTGAAAATGTAGATTGGACAGAGATTACCAGTGCCAGCCAAACCTCCTCCTGCTAGACTCCCGGCTCCCAGGAAGGAGAGATCCTTCAAGAAGCTGGGAGACCAGAAGCTCAGAGCTCCACCCGGACCCTCCCTAAGGAGCCGCATGGATGGTGGGGGAAGGCCTAGGGTACCTTCAAGCTCCACCAAGGGACCCAACTCACCGGCTTGCCCAGGCGTGTGGCCCGGGGAAGCCCTGGAGATCTGGAGCAAGGCGGCAGAGGGGTGCTGGGGTTACCCAAGTCCCGCACCCCCCCTAGGCCTGGCCAAGCAGGCCTCCGGCATGGCGGGGGCCTGCCAAACCTCCTCCTGCTAGACTCCCGGCTCCCAGGAAGGAGTTGACAATTTTTACACATTTTCTGTAAATAAATATTTTATATTGATATATGGAAATATAAACTATACAATACCATCTCTTAAATATTAATATTAAATATCTAAGAAATATTAATTAAATTATTCATGCATGCCAGGGGCAGGCTTGAGGAAAAGTGGTAAATTGGGATAAGGGTGGAGGGAATGTTGATGGGATTGGTGATGAAACATTGAATGCCTAGATAACTATTTTGGTCTACTCTGTAGATCAGGGTGTTTAAAATAAAGAAATTTATATAAAAACTTAAAAGTCACCAGAGAAGGTGTTTTTATTTAAAAAAAAAAAGAAGCAAATTAAAGGTTTGAGAACTTTGAAGAAGTCATAGATCTACAATCCCAGAAAAGCAAAATATTAAAAGATTCTCGGTAGAAAGATTCTCAGACGTGCAACTTGGGGAACGTTTACAAGTTCTCTTCTCTGAGATACTTCCCCTTACACTCCCAATAGTTAGTGAATCTCTAGTGATGTTGTTTGTTAAGATTGATGATGTCAGAAGGGGCTAGTTCACACAAACAAAAATGTTACCCCTAAGGTTTACAGTTGAAATCTCTTCGAGTACCAACATTTTAGAGTACTTCTCAAACACAAACATCATTATGTGACTCTGCTAAAACTAAGCAGACAAGTACTTTTGGTCAATCTTTGCTTAGTATTTGCTTGGCATTGCTCAAGGATCATGCCTGATGGTGTTGGAGGAATGCAAGGGATGGTGGGGATGGAGTCCGGGCTGGCTGTGTACAAGGCCCTACTTGCTGTGCTATTATTCTGGCTCTAAATAGGAGTTTTTTTTTTTTTTTTATCAGACCCAAACTATTAACGGTTGCAACAAAAAAGGTTTCCTTCTGGGATTCTAGATATATATTCAAACACTTATTTAATTTTGACTTGATGTGATTTGATAGCATTGACAGATGAGTCTGTCTTGATTCTTTTTACTCCATATATATTTAGTTTTCAGTTTATTTTTGGAGCATAAACTATCTTGACCGCCTGATGTCTTTCTCTGTACTCAGGCTCTCCCTTTCCCCCCTCTTTTTATAGGTGAGCAGTGAAAATTATAAACTGGGGCCAGATGTTAATTAAGCAAAATAAGTCAAGTAAATCAAAACCTCCCAAAATTTGATTTTAGACTACTGAGTCTCAGCTGTGCTTTCTTAGATGTGAGTTATGTAAGTCTTCCTATTAGTTCAGTACATTCATTTTTATTTATTTATTTATTTATTTAAATTGCTTTATTTAAGCACCTTGGTTACAAAATTATTCATTATTGAGTTTAAGACATACAATGCACAACATCCTTCCCCAGTTCTCCCTTCCCATACCATCACCAATGTCTCCTGGTTCCCTCTACTCTCCCACCCCTGCCTTGCTCTTGGGTGGGCAAATTACTTCTGTCTCTTACTCTTTTCCTCCCACCCGCCCCTCCTTTTTGACACTGTAGTTTATTGTTAATGGAGGGGTGTCCTGACTATTAGTTTCTCCATTTCCAGCTCTGAGTTCTTGTCCAGAGTGATCAGTTCTATCTATTGTTGTCCTAGGAGACCCTTCTCTACTCTAGCTACTCTAGCTACTTTTTGTGGTGAACTTTCTATCCTGGGCTGAACTTCCTGACCTTTGTCTCTATTGTCTCAGGTATTATTACCATACTATCTCTTGTTTTTCTTATACCCCACAAATTATTGAAATTATTCAATATCTATTCTTTTACCCATGGCTCATTTCACTCAGCATAATAGTCTCTGTGTCTATCCATGTTTAGGTACGTTTCAGGACTTCATTCTTCCTAACAGCTGCATAGTATTCCATTGTATAGATGTACCACAGTTTCTTTAACTACTCATCTGATGTTGGGCACCAGGGTTGTTTCCAGATTCTGGCTATTGTAAATAGTGCTGCTTCAGGAGCTAGAGAGATAGCATGGAGGTAGGGCATTTACCTTGCATGCCGAAGAACAGTGGTTCAAATCCTGGCATCCCATATGGTCCCCTGAGCCTGCCAGGAGTGATTTCTGAGTGTAGAGTCAGGAGTAACCCCTGGGCACTGCTGGGTGTGACCCAAAAACTAAAAAAATAGTGCTGCTCTGAACATAGGAGTTCAGAGGGCATTTTTGATAAAGTGGAAGAAACACAAAATGGAACAAGGAAAGCCTCTTCAGTAAGTGGTGTTGGGAAAACTGGTCAATTATGCAAAAAAAAAAATGAACACAGACCTCTCCTCAACACTATGCACAAAGGTCAAATCAAAATGGATTAAAGACCTTGCTATCAGACCTTAACCACAGAAAACATAGGCAGAGCACTCCATGACATTGAAGCTAAAGGCATCTTCAAGGATGAAATGCCACTGGCCAAGCAAGTGGAAGCAAAGATAAACGAATGGGACTAATGAAATTTAGAAGCTTCTGTACCTCAAAGAAAATGGTGAATAGTATACAATGGCTACCCATGGAATGGGAGAAATTTTCATGTAATATCTATCAGACAAGGGGTTAATATCTAAGATATATAAGGCTCTGATTGAACTTTAGAAGAAAAAAACATCTAACCCCATCAAATAATGAAAAGAAGAAAGGAACAGACAATTTCTTATGAAAGAAATAAAGGCAGGGTGGAAGCTAAAAAAAAAAAAGAAGAAGAAGAAATACAAATGGCCAAAAAGGGACATAAAAAAATGCTCCTCATCACTAATTATCAGGAAGATGCAAATCAAAACAACAATGAGGTATCATCTCACATCACAGAGACTAACACATATCAAACACAGAAAAAAAAAAACAGGAACTATTAGGGTTAGCATGGATTCAGGGAAAAAGGGACTCTCATTCACTGCTGTTGGGAATGCAGACTGGTCTAGCCTTTTTGAAAAACAATATGGACATTCCTCAAAGACCTAGAAATTGGGCCGGGGTGATAGCACAGCTGTAGGGCGTTTGCCTTGCAAACAGACATCCCAGGATGGACCTGGGTTCTATTCCTGGCATTTCATATGGCCCCCAAGCCTGCCAGAAGTGATTTCTGAGCACAGAGCCTGGAGTAACCACTGAGCACTGCCAGGTGTCAAAAACCAATAAATAAATAAACAAATAAATAAATAGAAAAAAAAAGCTAGAAATTAAGCTTCCATATGACCCACAATACCATTCCTAGGGTATACCCCAGGAACATAAAAACACAATACAAAAATGCCTTCCTCACACCTATAGTCATTGCAGCGCTATTTACACTAGCCAGAATGAGGGTGTGACTTACATAAGCCTTTGGTCCTGAGCAGCCTGCTAGTTTCTGTTTTTATGATAGAGAAATGAAAAGGGTTTGCTGTCAAGGTAGTGACCCAAGTATTAAGTGATCCAAGTAGAAGGCAGAACTTTGTGCCAGGGGCCACAATCCAGCCCTCACCCCAAATGAGAAAACAGTAGAAGGCTTGCTATTGATGTCAATATCTCTTTCTAGACACAGACGCTTTTGTCTTCCTGCCAGAATGATAATTGGATAGATTTACTGCTTTTGAAAGTGTATTGCAAGCCTGTTTCATCTCTAAATAACAATTAAAGACCTCATCCTGCTGAGCATAACTTTTTAGAGTACATTATGTGCAAGACACTGGCCAGATACCAGGTGAATAAAGAGGGAGACTACATGCTTTGCACTTAAAGGATTTGCTTTCTTGAGGAGATAAGACATGTGCATTTAGATGCACTCGTCAATTTTTTTTAAAGCAATTAAAAACTGCCAGATAACACAGATTGAGTACCAAGTGAATGATATATAAGTAGGCCTATTATTTGCACCTGCTTTTTTTTTTGGATAGTCCAACTAAAAGGGGGAAAAGTCTTAATATGTAGAGATTAATTTATGGAGTTCATATGTTGTAAAGAAATCTAAAGAACCAAGACAGAATAAATTCAGAGTCTGAGTGGTGAGAAAGACATGGAGTTTTGGGAGTGCTGATTTTTTATGTAGAGAGGGGTTTAG